>NW_018403867.1:6561-7555 GCF_002113885.1 Mizuhopecten yessoensis | reverse complement strand
ATAAACGATATCACAACGTCAGTATAGACGGATAGGATCTGAACTCAATGACAAAATAGACGATATCACAACGTCAGTATATACGGAAAGGATCTGAACTCAAAGTCCATATAAACGATATCACAACGTCAGTATAGACGGATAGGATCTGAGCTCAATGACAAAATAGACGATGTCACAACGTCAGTATAGACGGACAGGATCTGAACTCAATGACCAAATACACGATATCACAACGTCAGTATAGACGTATAGGATCTGAACTCAATGACCAAATAAACAATATATCACACCGTCAGTATAGACGGAAAGGATCTGAACTCAAAGTCAATATAAACGATATCACAACGTCAGTATAGACGGAGAGGATCTGAACTCAATGACCAAATAGACGATATCACAACATCAGTATAGACGGATAGGATCTGAACTCAAAGTCCATATAAACGATATTACAACGTCAGTATTGACGGATAGGATCTGAACTCAATGACCAAATAAACGATATCACAACGTCAGTATAGACGGAAAGGATCTGAACTCAAAGTCAATATAAACGATATTACAGCGTCAGTATAGACGGAGAGGATCTGAACTCAAAGTCCATATAAACGATATCACAACGTCAGTATAGAGAAATAGGATCTGAACTCAAAGTCCATATAAACGATATTACAACGTCAGTATAGACGGATAGGATCTGAACTCAAAGTCCATATAAACTATATTACAACGTCAGTATGGACGGATAGGATCTGAAATCAAAGTCCATATAAACGATATTACGACGTCAGTATAGAGAAATAGGATCTTATAGGATCTGAACTCATAGTCCATATAAACGATATTACAACGTCAGTCTAGACGGATAGGATCTATCACAACGTCAGTATAGAGAAATAGGATCTGAAATCAAAGTCCATATAAACAATATCACAACGTCAGTATAGACGTATAGGATCTGAACTAAATGACCAAATAGACGATATCACAG
>NW_018403867.1:2228-2588 GCF_002113885.1 Mizuhopecten yessoensis | reverse complement strand
CACAACGTCAGTATAGACGGATAGGATCTGAACTCAAAGTCCAAAAAGAGGATATCACAACGTCAGTATAGAGAGATAGGATCTGAACTCAAAGTCCAAATAAACAATAACACCAAGGTCAGTATAGACGGATAGGATTTGAACTCAAAGACCAAATAAACAATATCACCAAGGTCAGTATATACGAAAAGGATCTTAACTCAAAGTCCATATAAACGATATCACAACGTCAGTATAGACGGATAGGATCTGAACTCAATGACCAAATAAACGATATAACAACGTCAGTATCGACAGATAGGATCTGAACTCAAAGTCCATATACATGATATCACAACGTCAGTATAGACAGATAGGATA
>NW_018403867.1:0-111 GCF_002113885.1 Mizuhopecten yessoensis | reverse complement strand
ATCTGAACTCAAAGACCAAATCACCAATATCACAACGTCAGTATAAACGGATAGGATCTGAACTCGATGACCAAATAGACGATATCAGAACGTCAGTATAGACGGAAAGGA
>NW_018403866.1:1931-2301 GCF_002113885.1 Mizuhopecten yessoensis | reverse complement strand
TGACTGAGGATGTTACAGTACACTCTAGACCTCAAGGTAGACTGAAGATGTTACAGTACACTCTAGACCGCAAGGTTGACTGAAGATGTTACAGTACACTATAGACCTCAAGGTAGTCTGAGGATGTTACAGTACACTCTAGACCGCAAGGCTGACTGAGGATGTTACAGTACACTCTAGACCGCAAGGCTGACTGAGGATGTTACAGTACACTCTAGACCTCAAGGCTGACTGAGGATGTTACAGAACACTCTAGACCGCAAGGCTGACTGAGGATGTTACAGAACACTCTAGACCTCAAGGTTCACTGAGGATGTCACAGTACACTCTAGACCTCAAGGCTGACTGAGGATGTTATATTACACATTAA
>NW_018403866.1:0-111 GCF_002113885.1 Mizuhopecten yessoensis | reverse complement strand
TACACTCTAGACCTCAAGGCTGACTGAGGATGTTACAGTACACTCCAGACCTCAAGGTAGACTGAAGATGTTACAGTACACTCTAGACCGCAAGGCTGACTGAAGATGTTA
>NW_018403865.1:4313-4702 GCF_002113885.1 Mizuhopecten yessoensis | reverse complement strand
TAGTGAGAAGCTGTCTACACATACAGTGTAGTGAGAAGCTGTCTAAACATACAGTGTAGTGAAAAGCTGTCTACGCATACAGTGTAGTGAGAAGCTGTGTACACATACAGTGTGGTGAGAAGCTGTCTACACATACAGTGTAGTGAGAAGCTGTCTACACATACAGTGTAGTGAGAAGCTGTCTACACATACAGTGTAGTGANTGTCTACACATACAGTGTAGTGAGAAGCTGTCTACACATACAGTGTAGTGAGAAGCTGTCTACACATACAGTGTAGTGAGAAGCCGTCTACACATACAGTGTAGTGAGAAGCTGTCTACACATACAGTGTAGTGAAAAGCTGTCTACACATACAGTGTATTGAGAAGCTGTCTACACATACAGTGA
>NW_018403865.1:0-111 GCF_002113885.1 Mizuhopecten yessoensis | reverse complement strand
GTGTGGTGAGAAGCTGTCTACACATACAGTGTAGTGAGAAGCTGTATACACATACAGTGTGGTAATAAGCTGTCTACACATACAGTGTAGTGAAAAGCTGTCTACACATAC
>NW_018403864.1:11952-12037 GCF_002113885.1 Mizuhopecten yessoensis | reverse complement strand
ACACTAAATGGAATCCTTCCACTCCCCCTCTTTTGTACCCCCCTACACACACTAATATGGATACTTTCACTCCCCCCTCTGTACC
>NW_018403864.1:7984-8079 GCF_002113885.1 Mizuhopecten yessoensis | reverse complement strand
TACCCCCCTACACACACTAATAGGGATACTTCCACTCCCCCTCTTTTGTACACCCCACCCCTACACACTCTCATATGGATACTTTCACTCCCCCT
>NW_018403864.1:7679-7873 GCF_002113885.1 Mizuhopecten yessoensis | reverse complement strand
TAATAGGGATACTTCCACTCCCCCTGTTCTGTACCCCCCTACACATACTAAATGGAATCCTTCCACTCCCCCTCTTTTGTACACCTCACCCCTTCACACACTAATATGGATACTTCCAATCCCCCTCTTTTGTACACCCCACCCCTACACACACTAATATGGATACTTCCACTCCCCCTCTTTTGTACACCTCA
>NW_018403864.1:5147-6471 GCF_002113885.1 Mizuhopecten yessoensis | reverse complement strand
TTTCACTCCCCCCTCTGTACCTCCCTACACACACTAATATGGATATTTCCACTCCCCGTCTTCTGTACCCCCCTACACACATTAAATGGATACTTCCACTCTCCCTCTTCTCTACCCCCCTCCACACACTAAATGGAATCCTTCCACTCCCCCTCTTTTGTTCAACCCTTCACACACTAATATGGATACTTCCACCCCCCCTCCTCTGTACCCCCCCTACACACACTAATAGGGATATTTCCACTCCCCGTCTTCTGTCCCCCCCTACACACACTAAACCTCCCTACACACACTAATATGGATATTTCCTCTCCCCGTCTTCTGTACCCCCCTCCACACATTAAATGGATACTTCCACTCTCCCTCTTCTCTACCCCCCTCCACACACTAAATGGAATCCTTCCACTCCCCCTCTTTTGTACACCCCTACACACATTAAATGGATACCTCCACTCCCCCTCTTCTGTCCCCCCCCCTACACACACTTATAGGGATACTTCCCCTCCGCCTCCTCTGTACCCCCCTACACACACTAATAGGGATACTTCCCCTCCCCCTCTTCTGTACCCCCCTACACACACTAAATGGATACTTCCACTCCCCCTCTTTTGTTCACCCCTTCACACACTAATATGGATACTTCCACTCCCCCCTCCCTTCTGTAACCAACCCCCCCCCCTACACACACTAATTTGGATACTTCCACTCCCCTCCTCTGTACCCCCCTACACACACTAAATGGAATCCTTCCACTCCCCCTCTTTTGTACACCTTATCCCTTCACACACTAATATGGATACTTCCACTCCCCCCTCTCTTCTGTAACCAACCCCCCCCCCTACACACACTAATTTGGATACTTCCACTCCCCTCCTCTGTTCCCCCCTACACACACTAATATGGATACTTCCCCTCCCCTCCTCTGTACCCCCCTACACACACTAAATGGAATCCTTCCACTCCCCCCCTTTTGTACACCTTATCCCTTCACACACTAATATGGCCCCCCTACACACACTAAATGGAATACTTCCACTCCCCCTCTTTTGTTCACCCCTTCACACACTAATATGGATACTTCCACTCCCCTTCTTCTGTACCCCCCTACACACACTAATATGGATACTTTCCCTCCCCTCTCTGTACCTCCCTACACACACTAATATGGATACTTCCACTCCCCCTCTTCTGTACCCCACTACACACTAATATGGATACTTCCACTCCCCCTCTTCTGTACCCCCCTACACACATTAAATGGATACTTCCACTCCCCCTCTTCTGTACCGTCTCCCCCTACACACACTAATATGGATACTTCCAA
>NW_018403864.1:1322-1450 GCF_002113885.1 Mizuhopecten yessoensis | reverse complement strand
GGATACTTCCACTCCCCCTCTTCTGTAACCCCCTACACACACTAAATGGAATCCTTCCAATCCCCCTCTTTTGTACACCCCACCCCTTCACACTCTCATATGGATACTTTCACTCCCCCCTCTGTACA
>NW_018403864.1:0-111 GCF_002113885.1 Mizuhopecten yessoensis | reverse complement strand
CACACTAAATGGAATCCTTCCACTCCCCCTCTTTTGTACACCTCATCCCTTCACACACTAATATGGATACTTCCAATCCCCCTCTTCTGTAACCAACCCCCCCTACACACA
>NW_018403863.1:3131-3685 GCF_002113885.1 Mizuhopecten yessoensis | reverse complement strand
TCTGTACCACAGTCTGCCTTCTCTGTATCACAGTCTGCCTTCTCTATACCTCAGTGTGCCTTCTCTGTACCACAGTCTGCCTTCTCTGTACCTCAGTCTGCCTACTCTGTACCTCAGTCTGCCTCCTCTGTACCGCAGTCTGCCTTCTCTGTACCACAGACTCCCTTCTCTGTACCACAGTCTGACTTCTCTGTACCTCAGTCTGCCTCTCTGTACTTCCGTCTGCATTCTCTGTACATCAGTCTGCCTTCTCTGTACCCCAGTCTGCCTTCTCTGTACCACAGGCTGCCTTCTCTGTATCACAGTCTGGACTCTCTGTACCTCAGTCTGCCTACTCTGTACCTCAGTCTGCCTCCTCTGTACCGCAGTCTGCCTTCTCTGTACCTCAGTCTCCCTTCTCTGTACAACAGTCTGCCTTCTCTGTACCACAGTCTGCCTTCTCTGTACCTCAGTCTGCCTTCTCTGTACAACAGTCTGCGTTCTCTGTAACTCAGTCTGCCTTCCCTGTACCACAGTCTGCCTTCTCTGTATCACAGTCTGGAATCTCTGTACCT
>NW_018403863.1:1539-2183 GCF_002113885.1 Mizuhopecten yessoensis | reverse complement strand
CTTCTCTGTACCACAGTGTGCCTTCTCTGTACCACAGTCTGCCTTCTCTGAACCACAGTCTGCCTTCTCTGTACCTCAGTCTGCCTTCTCTGTACCACAGTCTGCCTTCTCTGTACCTCAGTCTGCCTTCTCTGTACGACCTGCCTCTCTGTACCTCCCTCAGTCTGCCATCTCTGTACCTCAATCTGCCTTCTCTGTACCACAGTCTGCCTTCTCTGTACCACAGTCTGCCTCTCTGTACCTCAGTCTGCCTTCTCTGTACCAAAGTCTGCCTCTCTGTACTTCCGTCTGCATTCTCTGTGCCTCAGTCTGCTTTCTCTGTACCTCAGTGTGCCTTCTCTGTACCTCAGTCTGCATCTCTGTACCACAGTCTGCCTTCTCTGTACCACAGTCTGCCTTCACTGTACCTCAGTCTGCCATCTCTGTACCTCAATCTGCCTTCTCTGTACCACAGGCTGCCTTCTCTGTACCACAGTCTGCCTTCTCTGTCCCTCAGTCTGCCTTCTCTGTACCACAGTCTGCCTTCTCTGTATCACAGTCTGCCTTCTCTGTACCTCAGTCTGCCTTCTCTGTACCAAAGTCTGCCTCTCTGTACTTCCGTCTGCATTCTCTGTACCTCAGTCTGCTTTCTCTGTACCTCAGTG
>NW_018403863.1:0-111 GCF_002113885.1 Mizuhopecten yessoensis | reverse complement strand
GTACCTCAGTCTGCCTTCTCTGTACCTCAGTCTGCCTTCTCTGTAACTCAGTCTTCCTCTCTGTAACACAGTCTGCCTTCTCTGTACCACAGTCTGCCTTCTCTGTACCTC
>NW_018403862.1:30889-33934 GCF_002113885.1 Mizuhopecten yessoensis | reverse complement strand
ACACTAAACCATAAAATAATATAGCTACACACGTCGTATCCAGAACCAGACAATCACTAAACATATACTAAACCACAAAATGATAAAGTTACACTCGGCGTATCCAGAATCAGACAATCACTTAACATACACTAAACCATAAAGTAATATAGCTACACACGGCGTATCCAGAATCAGACAATCACTAAACATACACTAAAACATAAAATAATATAGCTACACACGGCGTATCCAGAATCAGCCAATCACTAAACATACACTAAACCATAAAGTAATATAGCTACACACGTCGTATCCAGAACCAGACAATCACTAAACATATACTAAACCACAAAATGATAAAGTTACACTCGGCGTATCCAGCATCAGACAATCACTTAACATACACTAAACCATAAAGTAATATAGCTACACACGTCGTATCCAGAATCAGACAATCACTAAACATACACTAAACCATAAAATAATATAGCTACCCACGGTGTATCCAGAATCAGACAATCACTAAACATACATAAACCACAAAATGATAAAGTTACACTCGGCGTATCCAGAATCAGACAATCTAAACCATAAAATAATATAGCTACACACAGCGTATCCAAAATCAGACAATCACTAAACATACACAAAACCATAAAATAATATAGCTACACTCGGCGTATCCAAAATCAGATCACTAAACATACACTAAACCATAAAATAATATAGCTACACACGGTGTATCCAGAATCAGACAATCACTAATCATAAACTAAACAATAAAGTAGTATAGCTACACACGGCGTATCCAGAATCAGACAATCACTAAACATACGGTAAACAATAAAGTAATATAGCTTCACTCGGCGTATCCAGAGTCAGACAATCACTAAACATACACTAAACCATAAAGTTATATAGCTACACTCGGCGTATCCAGAATCAGACAATCACTAAACCTACACTTAACCATACAGAAGTATAGTATCCAAAATCAGACAATCACTAAACATACACTAAACAATAAAGTAATATAGCTACACTCGGCGTATCCAGAATCAGACAATCACTAATCATACACTAAATCATAAAGTTATATAGCTACACTCAGCGTATCCAGAATCAGACAATCACTAAACATACGGTAAACAATAAAGTAATATAGCTTCACTCGGCCTATCCAGAGTCAGACAATCACTAAACATACACTAAACCATAAAGTTATATAGCTACACTCGGCGTATCCAGAATCAGACAATCACTAATCATACACTAAATCATAAAGTTATATAGCTACACTCAGCGTATCCAGAATCAGAAAATCACTAAACATACACTAAACCATAAAGTTATATAGCTACACTCGGCGTATCCAGAATCAGACAATCACTAAACCTACACTTAACCATACAGAAGTATAGCTACACTCGGCGTATCCAGAATCAGACAATCACTAAACCTACACTTAACCATACAGAAGTATAGTATCCAAAATCAGACAATCACTAAACATACACTTAACCATAAAGTAATATAGCTACACTCGGCGTATCCAGAATCAGACAATCACTAATCATACACTAAATCATAAAGTTATATAGCTACACTCAGCGTATCCAGAATCAGAAAATCACTAAACATACACTAAACCATAAAGTTATATAGCTACACTCGGCGTATCCAGAATCAGACAATCACTAAACCTACACTTAACCATACAGAAGTATAGCTACACTCGGCGTATCCAGAATCAGACAATCACTAAACCTACACTTAACCATACAGAAGTATAGCTACACTCGGCGTATCCAGAATCAGACAATCACTAAACCTACACTTAACCATACAGAAGTATAGCTACACTCGGCGTATCCAGAATCAGACAATCACTAATCATACACTAAATCATAAAGTTATATAGCTACACTCAGCGTATCCAGAATCAGACAATCACTAAACATACACTAAATCATAAAATAATAAATCCACACATGGCGTATCCAGAATCAGACAATCACTAATCATACACTAAATCATAAAGTTATATAGCTACACTCAGCGTATCCAGAATCAGACAATCACTAAACATACGGTAAACAATAAAGTAATATAGCTTCACTCGGCCTATCCAGAGTCAGACAATCACTAAACATACACTAAACCATAAAATAATATAGCTACACTCGGCGTATCCAAAATCAGACAATCACTAAACATACACTAAACAATAAAGTTATATAGCTAGACACGGCGTATCCAGAATCAGACAATCACTAAACCTACACTTAACCATACAGAAGTATAGCTACACTCGGCGTATCCAGAATCAGACAATCACTAAACATACAGTAAACAATAAAGNCGGCGTATCCAGAATCAGACAATCACTAAACATACACTAAACCATAAAGTAATATAGCTACACTCGGCGTATCCAGAATCAGACAATCACTAAACATACAGTAAACAATAAAGTTATATAGCTACACACGTCGTTTCCTGAATCAGACAATCACTAAACATACACTAAACCATATAATAATATAGCTACACTCGGCGTATCCAGAATCAGACAATCACTAATCATACACTAAATCATAAAGTGATGTAGCTACACATGGCGTATCCAGAATCAGACAATCACTAATCATACACTAAATCATAAAGTGATGTAGCTACACATGGCGTATCCAGAATCAGACAATCACTAATCATACACTAAATCATAAAGTGATGTAGCTACACACGGCGTATCCAAAATCAGACACTCACTAAACATACACTAAACAATAAAGTAATATAGCTACACTCGGCGTATCCAAAATCAGACAATCACTAAAAATACACTAAACAATAAAGTAATATAGCTCCACTCGGCGTATCCAAAATCAGACAACCACTAAACAGACACTAAACAATAAAGTTATATAGCTAGACACGGAGTATCCAAAATCAGACAATCACTAAACATACACTAAACCATAAAGTTATATAGCTACACTCGGCGTATCCAAAATCAGACAATCACTAAACAGACACTAAACAATAAAGTTATATAGCTAG
>NW_018403862.1:5075-28869 GCF_002113885.1 Mizuhopecten yessoensis | reverse complement strand
ACACTCACTAAACATACACTAAACAATAAAGTTATATAGCTACACACGGCGAATCCAGAATCAGACAATCACTAAACATACACTTAACTATAAAGTTATATAGCTACACACGGCGTATCCAGAATCAGACAATCTCTAAACATATACTAAACAATAAAGTAGTATAGCTACACACGTCGTATCCAGAATCAGACAATCTCTAAACATATACTAAACCACAAAATAATAAAGCTACACACGTCGTATCCAGAATCAGACAATCTCTAAACATATACTAAACCATAAAGTAGAATAGCTACACGGCGTATCCAGAGTCAGACAATCACTAAACATACACTTAACTATAAAGTTATATAGCTACACTCGGCGTATCTATAGTCAGACAATCACTTAAGATACACTAAACCATAAAGTAATATAGCTACACTCGGCGTATCTAGAGTCAGACAATCACTTAAGATACACTAAACCATAAAATAATATAGCTACCCTCGGCGTATCCAGAATCTAACAATCGCTAAACATACACTAAACAATAAAATTATATAGCTACACTTGGCGTATCCAAAATCAGACACTCACTAAACATACGCTAAACAAAAAAGTAATATAGCTACATTCGGCGTATCCAGAATCAGTCAATCACTAAACATACACGAAACCACAAAATAATATAGCTACACCCGGCGTATCCAGAATCAGTCAATCACTAAACATACACTAGACAATAAAATTATATAGCTACACTCGGCGTATCTAGAGTCAGACAATCACTTAACATACACTAAACCATAAAATAATATAGCTACACTCGGCGTATCCAGAATCAGACAATCACTAAACATACACTAAACCACAAAATAATATAGCTACACACGTCGTATCCAGAATCAGACAATCACTAAACATATACTAAACCATAAAGTTATAAAGCTACACTCGGCGTATCCAGAATCTAACAATCGCTAAACATACACTAAACCACAAAATAATAAAGCTACACACGTCGTATCCAGAATTAGACAACCACTAAACATACACTAAACCATAAAATAATATAGCTACACACGTCGTATCCAGAATCAGACAATCACTAAACATATACTAAACAATAAAGTTATAAAGCTACACTCGGCGTATCCAGAATCTAACAATCGCTAAACATACACTAAACCACAAAATAATAAAGCTACACACGTCGTATCCAGAATTAGACAACCACTAAACATACACTAAACCATAAAATAATATAGCTACCCTCGGCGTATCCAGAATCAGACAATCACTAAACATATACTAAACAATAAAGTTATAAAGCTACACTCGGCGTATCCAGAATCTAACAATCGCTAAACATACACTAAACCACAAAATAATAAAGCTACACACGTCGTATCCAGAATTAGACAACCACTAAACATACACTAAACCATAAAATAATATAGCTTCACTCGGCGTATCCAGAATCAGACAATCACTTAACATACACTAAACCATAAAGTAATATAGCTACACACGGAGTATCCAGAATCAGACAATCACTAAACATACAGTAAACAATAAAGTAATATAGCTACACACGGCGTATCCAGAATCAGACAATCACTAAACATATACTAAACTATAAAGTAATGCTATTCTACATAATGTATCAACAATATGACATACATAAATGAGTTATACCTTGCCATGGTTAATGAAAGGGAAACAAATGTTATATTATAATATACATGTACAATGTATATTTTCCAGAAGAACAATCATAATTTCGGAACTACTGTGACAACTGTTTTATCAAACGTAGTTGTGATACGCATGCATTAACACACATTTTTGTATGCATAGATATAACGTATATACATGTACACATCAGTACCAGGAAGTAACCGTTACTTTACTTATAATGCTACATATACGTGGAATTTACATATGCTTTCAATGTTATGTATTTAAGTGATGTTACAGACATTACAATTCATTAATGTTACCGTTGACTACCAGGGACTAGCTAATACAAGATTACTGTAATGCGAATGCAGATATATTGCTGGTACTACATTGTGTACAAATCATTTAATTATCCAAGTACATGTAGTTTGAATACATCGATACCACAAGGAATTTCCTTATACTATTACAATTAGATTTTATTCGATAAAGTTTTCAATCAAATCAAAAATGGAAGAGCGTAACAAACTACTGGAAAACTAACCATCCTTATCATTTTTTTCTAATTCTAGATTTTAATAATGAGAGTAAAGCAGTGAATTTGCAATAGCTTTTAATTTTCATAAAATATTGACATCGATCGCTTTTCTGGGTAAAACACCAGTAATAGCTTCTCGTAGAAATACCAGTGTTTGCGATATTAGCTGCACTCCATCCGATATGCAATTTCGCTATCTAACAAAACAAATTGTTCACGTGCATATACACGTGGGATATAACTCTGGCGGACAGATTGCGATTTCAACAACAACAAAATGCTGCGTACGAAGTTTTCGGAAAGTTAATTCAAAATGGATGTCCCATATATAACAAGAGGTAAACGAAATATGTTCGTATCGGATATGTTCAGGTCTAACTTGAGATTAATTGAGTTTACCCGGCAAGCTACCGACTCTTAAACACCCAGAACGTTATTAGTGGGATTGCTCTATTATATAATAACCGAAGCAGCCATTGGCCAATCATAAATACTGTAACCAATATCGTAAGCTGTGCAGTCTGCGTTTTTTTAGCAGCAGCAGCAGCAGCAGCACTTCCAATACCAAATAGGCCAACTATTGTATTACATCTGTCTTTTGTCCTACACACTAAGCAATTTGTGAATTATGTAAATAACCAGATTTGTCTGGGACCTAACGAATGCCTGTATTGGTCAAACTAATCAGATCCACCAATAATTTGCCCGTACTGTATATATAGGAGTACATCGATTGGCACTTTCGGTGTTAATTCTTTGAAGGCGCGACTAGAATGTCGTCAATTAACGATGAGGATAGACAGAGAAGTCTTACTTAACTCACGGAAGCTACTTTCTCTCTATCCCATTATTTGCAACCTAACGTGCATAAACAGGAAACCAATTATTAACCCTGTATTCTTCAGCTAGACGAACTCTCGTAAACCGAAATAATGCATATCCCTCTTATGTGACACTCATTTAAAAAGGATGTTTATGAGAGCACAACATACACATTAAACGTGATTCTAAATGAGATAACATCATATTTGAGATTGCTTTCTATCCGGACACAGTAGCAGTGCCAACCTGTAAGAGAATTCAATCAATCCTGCATGATAATGTTTTGATAGGGGAACAAGTGTCAAGACACGCATAGCTATACGATATTTGTATTTAAGCTTTTTGTTACATAATTATCACTAATTGAAGAACCTTTCGAATACATCAGTGGTACTTAGAAGTCTAAATAATTACAATCGTAGTAGGCAATGTCCAGCATTGCATGGCTATTTGGAAATATAAAAGACCACAGCGGTACTAAGACGTATCTTGCATTACAATGGTTCTAGAACACAGAAGCATGTCAATGGCAAAAGGGAATGTAATCATTACAGTGGTACTTTGATATGTCAAGCACTACTATGGTACTAGAAAATCTCAAACATTACATTTGTACAAGGGAACATAAAGCATCATTACAGTGAAGAAATTGTGAAGCATTACTAGTAAACAAAGACTTTTAAGCATGGTAGTTGAAAATATGTACATGTACCATTACAATGCCTGCGGGAATTCTGAAGTATTATAATTGTAATAGAAAACCCGAAGGCTAGAAAGCAAAAGCTACGCAATGATATACCTGGAAGAGAGAAACATCTCTCAAGAGCCAAGATTATACACAAGGTGTTCGGGGTTTTGATGTTCAATGAGTAAGTTCTTCGTCCTCGGACACTGGCGACGTTTAAAAAACGTGTTCCACCCTTTTGCATGCCACAGGAAACCAAACACTTTGCAATTTCAGCTTACACATTTAAATTCCTCAGGTATTGGCACCATACCTAACACCTAATGAAATCGATTACATTGATACCGGTCATATGTATAAAACTGTCCAGTGACATAATTATGTGTAGGTGTTCTCTCCGAACATAGTACATACGACTTAAATAATTCCACACAAAAAAAGCAAGAGAGAAATCATCAAACGAGACAAAAACACAACACAACATCAGCCGATTTCAGCACTTAGTCTACATACACTAGATCCTGTGTGTGCTTAATTCTTGTGTGTGTGTGTCACACACTATTGATTTATATCTAAACACAACCATTGTTATCATATATCAAATTTGAGTGTCTTGTTCGAGGTCAGGGAAAGTGGTGACATATTATTCAAGTTAACTAGGGAAACGTTTTACATCACCATAGGATCTGACAACAGACTGACAAGTCAGAAATTGACCACACATACAACGGTTCATTATATTCCGTCTGATAAACAGCTCGAGCGGATTTGCCGTTCTATGGGTACCCGCCGCTCTTCATAATATTCAGCTTAACCTTGGTCATCTTGCCAATTTCGATGATGACGGACATATTGGAACGATGGCATGTCATTGAGGTTCTAATTTCAGACCGTTTACATGAGCAATAACGTGTTATTTGCGGCTGAGCTTTAAGGTATGACTGCCACACGTGTCAAAGACAAACTCAACGGAGCGCGATACCATGAAGTGTTTGTCTTTTATACACGTGCTTGATATACTACCAGTTTTACCGCATCCAGACAGTTTGTTTCTTGCCTTTTTATATTTAGATCCAATGGTTCTTGTTTAAAAGTTTGTATTTCAACAATTTAATATATCGCCTATTCATCAGTTACTCTTAACTTAGCAACGTTTTTTTTTATATAAAAATGTCTTCCAGCCTTATTGACAAGGAGCGATTGTTTCACAGGGTCTAGATATTAATCGAGCAGCCGCTTATCAAAACGCATACTGTGTTCCGGGATTTTTTTGTCGCGATATCATTTTCGCCTTTTCTGTGAAATTAACAATGGGCGAATACGGATTTTACCAGCGCAAGTCGAAAATTTGAGCGGGCGAACGTTTTAACTGGACGAAAGTTTGACTGGGCAAAAGGTTCCCGGTATAAATTATCTAATCTAATAGTCCTCGCGATATCAAATTGTATACAGGTATGAGCAGTTGTGCACTGACGTGCACACCAGAAACATTTTCTTATCATTTCGAGTTATCAACCAATCACATACACAACGTAGCAGAGACCTGCCCGGGAAATTGGCCACAGTATTTCCTCCATTGTGATACGGTTTGTTTTTAAGGATATATGTCTGCAGAGTTAAATTTTGTTCATAAAAATAAGTTGTTACGTGTACTTAAAAGAACCAATCATCAAGTATTCAAATATAGCTTAATACGAAACAAGTTCTCACTGTTCAGCCCAATGGACATATGGTCTCACCAAAATACCGAGGTAGTTCTTAAATAAACCCATATGTTAGCAAATAAACCCATTATCAATATGCTTACATCACCGATAAACTCCAAGAAATTCTAGACAATACTCCTACACATCTGGTAGGATCTACTCACGTAGGTCTAGGCATACACACATATAACTGAATACAGACCGATTAATAGTTAGGACACGTTCATTGTCAATAAACATAAACATTCATTTTAGATAGCACACTCAGGGTCATACAGATCGTTTAAGGTTGACGTTTTTATAGTATAGCAATAAGAATATAGATGATCTCTGGGATTTAGATGAGAGCATTAACCAAGGCTTCAGTAGACTACCAATGATGAGTTCCTATGTATCATTACAAAGTCTTCGACTATATCTGCTGTATTTGATCTTGCATGTTCCGAAAGCATCTTTTAGAAATGTTTATAAAATGTCTGCTCCATCTTATTAGGTAAATCATCAACAATTCTGTGATTTGCCCGGTGATTAACCAAGTATTGTTTTTCTAAACAGCTAACATGGTTTTGAACCCTATGGTGTAAAAAGAATTAGAGACTGAAGAGCTGCTGAACAATTCGAACCTGTACTTTTTGTATAAAATTCCGGAAAATGTGGTTTCCAACCAGCTTAAGAAATATTTTGATCACAGCTTTCTTCGGAACAATCAACAAGATGCTTACGAACTCTGCCTTGCAACATATCATGGTCGTCTGCCACTACGTCAGGTCATTGCTGTGACCTTAGACAATAACATTTTCCTTCTGCATTTTGTGTCATTGTTCAAGTTATACTGTTCAAGCGCCCAGAATATGCATACATCTGCTGGCGTACTGTACCGGACCCAGTTCTGTTTAAGGAAAATAAGGCAACGAGTTACAGTAGGCAATACTGACTCTGATGACAGAAATCCTGACTTTGGTGTTCCGCAATGATAAATGCAGAAATGCAGAAAGTACTATCCCTATCAGAAACTACCACACACATAAACAATCATTTAATTCTTTGACATCATTATTTTTCCAGAACAAAACAAAAGTGATGTTTAATATGCATTTATTGTAAACATTTTGTCATTTTTCAATGAATGCTACAGCTTTAGGTTTGTCGGTGCAAAACGTTTGAGATGCCTCTCCTATTAAACTGTTTATTGCATTTGAGTATATTGTAGATTAATATCGGTAGAGTCGCATCTAGTGGATCTGCTTCATTAGTTACAAATATTTCATGTTTTAAAAGAAACAAAACTGATTTTCTATTCAGGTTCTGATGATTTTGCGAGTAGCCGTTACTGGCCATTCGTTGTTGAGTATATATTGTAGAACCTATTCTCATTGACATTGTGATAACAGTCTTGTTGATAGTCTGGATGCATGTTGTCACTACTGATTACACTCTTGCAGAGGTAAACTTAATGCACACATGTGTCTACCGTGATTTCATTCTGGCAGAAGTTGAACTAAAATACAACAATTCTGTCAAAAGTGATTATTATTATCTGTCATAACTTAATACGATACCCACTGTCTACCTGTAGTTATTATAGTTTTAGAAAGTAATCAACATGGTTATACTCTACTAACTGATGGCGAAAACAAACAAAAATTGAAGTAGGCTTTCCCTGTTGGACCAACGCCGCATTAGTCTGAACAAGGTCTCTCACAGATCCTGCCATTTTACATCAGCAGTCAACTATAATGGGAATAAGAAGCAGCCATACAGAGCTGACCAGCAAGTGCTTAGGACCTGTGATCGTGTAGAACAGCTGGGAAATCAGGATACAGAATTGTGTATTGACCTCCCCTTTTATCCGTATCAGATGCCAGTGTCAACAGATTGCAAGCATAGAAAATGTGTGTCTAGACCGCGAACGATCTCGAATAAACACCATTCGGAAAAGTATGAGCACTGCAAGAACCGCAAACGACGGAAATTAATTTGTGAAGAAAATAGATGAAAAAAGAAAGAATGAAGCTGCCGGGAAGTGGAGCGAAAGACTCGGTGTTAAAACCGGTCATAGCAATAGCATCCAATAATCCGATATCTAAACAACAAGGTAAAATATCTAGGGCGCCTCGGTGAGTAAGTCAACAATACCATCTCAATTACCCAGAGTAAGGGGTAATATTCAAAAGCGTTCACTGTGTGAGTTTGAATTAGACTATAGCAATTATATCCATGTTACCCAGGGACTCCACGTAAACCGACATGTCGATTACAGTATCAGGTCGGTAGTTCAGTATTTTACTCCACAAGTATCATCCTTACCTCTGGCACATAACGATTATTAGAATATGTAACTATTTAAGTGTGATAATTTAGCGTTGAAATGACTATTCAAAGATAATAACTATTTTATCAATGTTACCAACCTTTTGTTGTCTTTCAAACCATCTTACAATCGCGTATATTGTCGAACATTGATACAAAAGGTATCTGCATGATGTAGGAAATCATTTTATTTTATTCTCCCAAAAGTATTTTCTTGTTTGAAAGTATGAGATTCAAGATCCATTATTTGCTGCAAAGGATACTGAAAAATAAATAGATATGTATACGCAATACATGTAGCTACGACAGTGCATTGGTATCATTTTATTTTTCAAAATCTTGACAAGTATGTTTGTCACGTAATAAGAGTTACATAATTAAAACAAGTATTGTTTTAAACGTCATTAATATAAACATCTAGTATAAACCACATAAAATAATAAATAGTCGTTCTAATCCCCGGTACTACGTGTGCGACGCTTTGTAATCCGATCACCACTAATAAATGTATCTTTCAATATATGAGATACTATGGAATTGAGGAAATTGATGCACATGGACATGTCTAATGGTGTCTCGTCATAGCAGCACTTTTAGGAGAGNATATATACCTTAACAGCAGTCTTTTTTTGCTTGGTACACAGACCTTGTCAACATCAATATTTCACCGCAGAGCGTTACCTCTGGACATCACAATGACAGCTAATTTTTCGGCTCATCTCAAGCGATTAAGGAAAAAAATACTGATTAATCTGACATGTAACGAAACAATTTTTCCTGTTCATATACTAATTTAACCATACAACTGTTCTTAAATACATTTCGCAAATTATGATCAAATTTTGAACCTCCATGTCCTCAATTTTGATTGAACACACTAATATGATTCAAAATGGCGTACAATTATTTTTGGGAAAAGAGGAAAACAAACGAAAACTCAATTGACTGAAATACAAGTAAAGCTGTTATGCCAACGAAATAAAAGGGCATCAATAATTGTTGTATTGTATCAAAACGATTAGACCTATATCATTGAAGCACTTTTAGTAGTAAACTTACACCATGGCGTTATCTCTAGAGAAATATGCCATTAGTATACACCACATAGTGTCTGGGAGATGGGTGGTTACTCGGAGAATATAACATTATATATGAATATGTATATTATCGACTCTAACAAGAAAAGGAAGTGTCTATTTTATCGTTTCCGTCTCCATCCTAATCCATATATTTATATATTTTATTCCCGCCAGAATAATTGTTCGTTATTTTCACTATTCATTTTAGATATGCAGATGTTAGGTTCATTATAAGACCGTTGTCACGAACAGATGAAGCAAAAACATGGTAAAGTTCGATTTATGCCTTGTTTTCTTAATTAAAGAGTGTGATTGGTTATGTGTTGAACTGCCTGAAGACATGCCGAATTACATTACAAGTCACGTTGCCTCATTACCAACTATATTAGGATCGCGCCGACTTCAATTTCACTTGGTGATAATAACGGACAATTTTATTATCGTTCACCTTTTATACCTCAGTAGAAACATAACAAACTCAGCAGCTTATGGTATGTAAATGTCAGCTTTGTCCTGCTGTTGGAGATTCGATCTAATTATCATAAAGTTATGGGCAGATAATGTTTACCAATTGATTACAAATAGTTTTTTCATGGAACTAGTTTTTGGTTTCATACAATATACAACTACGTCAGCCAATCAGCAAGCGTTTCAAAGGTTGTCGTTTCTATCAAAAGTTAGCGTGTTGTTTCAATAGTTTTGTGCAGTTTGCACATGGTAAAATGTCTAGAGGCTTTTGGGTCACCGGTTTTTCTTGTGAATTTCCAGTTGTCAATTTCTTGACCTTGTATCTCGAGCTCTTTAATGCCATTAAACCTGCCTAAAAAGTCATTATGTAGTTGTTCCAGGGTATGTTTCATCATTTTAGACAGTTGCTTCTTGTGTTGAACATCAAATATTTACGTCATCAGCTAAGATGTTAAGTGCCAGGCGGTAGTACGACTGAAATCACATGTGGTGCAAGAGCCACATCAGAACTCCAATATTGGTTTCCGGATTCTTGCGAGGGTTCATGACATCTTGATTTTGACGTTTCTTCTGTTTCTCAGAAGAACGCGCTTGCTTTTATCCATTCACGTCCGTCCTCCTGGACTAATGATTCCGTTGACTTACATAGATGGGTAATCACTGGGTTGTTGCATTTCGTAAAGATATCCCTAAGCAGGAAGGAGAGACGAGGGGAGGTATATCTATGTTTATATTGTTCGTGTTTTTGGAACACTGATAGTATACACCCGAAGTCATATAATTCATTCAGCTCTGTATTTTCTCTTTTTGTACTTTCCCCTGACAAAACAGATATTTGAACCATATCATTTTCTGAAATAGAAAAAAAGGTGTAGACTTAGTGTTTAAATCAGTTACTTCCTATTCAAAACAAATTACGTAACCTCTAGAGTACTACATAACACTATTTGTGATTACTGAAGGAGATACTTTATATATATATCTGTCTTGTCAGACATTCTGCTGTGTAGTACAGCTGAGCACATTAGTTCTGAAAATGTTGGGAAAAATAATCTGTTAAAATGTCCCTTTACATCAACCATAGCTCATAGCGACAGTTTGTTCTCGAGACATTCTTGTAATTTCAGCGACCAGACGAAGGGTTGATTATTATTTTACCATGGCAAGTGTCTGCGCTCATAGTGACTTTGAAGCTTCCTCTCCTGCGATTAATATGGGTGTATGATTTATTTCCACTAACTTACTAACGTATTCCCGGCTCCTGGTGTTTTTGAGGAACATTTTGTGTAGTTTGTATCTTTTGGATTGTTGCGGGATATTTTGTATAATTTGTATCTGCTGGATTGGTCAAGACTTTATATTTACATTCTGTGTTGCATTTGCCTATATGTCGTTAGTAAACCAAAATTGCAGTATATGAGACTGTATACTACAATTTACAGTGATACGGCCAGTGTACATGTAGGAATACAGCTGGTACGTAGATAAACAAACATGGCCGCCCGATACTTTCGGTATCAATAGGCCTATAGACGGAAAACATTCTTGGTTCGTTAGCATTTAGCAATATAGGTCATCACAAAAAAATAAAGCAACTTGACAAATTATGACAATATAAAATTGTATATATAAGATGTGTAGGTACCACAAAATTATTGTAAGCGCCATTCTAGATACAAAATTACCAAGTTTGTCAACGTCATCACACAGGGAATCGGTTCCGAGATTTTGAGTTATGCATAACATCAGTGAATAACCACAACACTAAAATTCAGCATTTCTAAAACCTTGTAAAAGTCGAGGGTATCGACAAGGTTTTAAAATGTTTATAAATACCTTTTTAAGTGTTGTGGTTTTTCAGTGAAGTCATCCATTACTCAAAATCACGAAACCGAGCCCCTGTGAACGTCGTCTGCTAGCGATGCTAATCTGACCGATTAGACATGGAATCTATTTCAAACGAAATGTCCTTGGAATCGTTATCACCTACTGAAAGGACCACTTTAATTTAACGTTTCCGAGTATATATGCTTCTGAAAATAACGTAATATTCCAGTCGAAGGAAACATTAGCGTTTCCGAGAAACCAATCAAGTCCATTCAGCGCCGCATCACTTCAAAATACATGTAATTTATCAATGCGCGAAAAACAGCTTTAATATCAAACAAGCAGAAGTTATGCAATCATTAACAATTTTTCAACATATACACACTCATATGAAATAAATAATAAAGTTAAGTTTGTGTTCAAACCATTTTATGTGCGTGTGATTTTCAATGACACGAGGGACTATATTATTTCTTCTGGAAATGTCGGCTGTTCTTGGATTTGAACTTACTGATATAAGCGGGAAATTCAAACGTATTTTTGCTTCAGCTACTATATAAAACAAACTATATACATATAAATTTAAATATAAGCATTGAACTGTTACAAGATGCCGTAAACAGTCGATATGAATGCAATTTGGGTGACAGATAAATATTCATGTCGCTCTAACGGATGACATTCTATTTATCTGTCACCCAAATTGCATTCATATCGACTGTATACTGCATCAAGTAACAGTTCAATGCTTAAATAAACACCTTGTATCTATTGAATTATTGAGGGATATTTTGTATAATTTGTATCTGCTGGATTGGTCAAGACATTATAAACACCGTGTATCTATTGGATTGTTGAGAACGGTTTGTATGACTGGATTAATGCATCGATTCTAATCAGGAGAAATACTGTTTTTCCTATCCTATATCAATGTATGTAAACAACAATGAATCATCACTGTCAATATAAAAAGACAGCTCGTAAATCATCGAAACAAGCCGCTGATCAAACAACTGCTATGAACTAAAACTTATCCGGAATTGAACTAATTATTTTTTTCAGTAAGCAAACAGAGATTTAGTTTTTAAATCTTTCATGGTTCATTGAGCACGGGGAAGACATTTTTATCGTTTTGAAGAGTTGGAAGCAAATGAACATCGACCCTGAAATGATATCTTCGGGAGCGTTAACCTCATGGTCCTATGTAGAGAACTGATTCCAATCCGCACACTGTCTATCAGATTTGCAAATTGCGCTGTATATCACCAAGTTGTATTTACAACAACAAGCCTTATACGGCTGTTTATCTAATGCATACACATTGAAAAAGCAAAAACTACTATTTCTTTATTTCAAAGATAGAAGTAAAATAAAAAAAATACAGGTTTATCATCGAGATCTCGTCTAATTGTATATGGTATACAAACAAAATACGTTAACCACAGTAGCAGTTGTTGGGTATTTATGTTGACTTGGCAGGTATATTTCACACAGTGTTACGCCGTGATGTTCAATGTATACATTTCGATTTTTCAATCTCCATTTATCCTCATTTGAATTATAAAAAAGGATGCATCTGCATTTGCTATAACCGGAAACAAATGTCACTAGAATATATAAAAAAAAAAGTGTATCCACAACTTCAAGCGTCCGAGGAAAGTACACGCAAATGTTCAAGCATTGAAAGCGCATCTACACTAGCAGACAACTAAAGAAGAACACAAATTCAGAAGTGTCTGTAGTCAATACAAACATTTGCAAATATACTTTCTGAAAGTTCTGCCACATTAGCACCCGCAGGAAAAAAACACCACAAATTGACACATAGCTACAAAGTTATTCAAAGCTATGGACTTTTTTACAAAGTGAATAGTGAAAGGTGCATTTTTATGATTAAAAACCTCCTGGTGCTTCACAAATATTATATATATATTACATTTAGTAATGAGGTATATGCATCACAGTGCAAGACTATCCACGGAAAATATATAAAAACTGGGAACCGAGACGTGAAATACTCTATTGCAAAGACACATATTTGTATTTGTATTTCAGCCCCTCTAGACAACAGTACCAACTCAAACTCTTGTTATGATTCAACAAACGCAAGTGTGTAGTAATATTAAAAGCACTATATGTACCGTAACATGACCTCTGACCCCCCGCTAAAAAAACCTAAAAAACAACAACAAACGCAAGTGTGTAGTAATATTAACAGTACTATATGTACCGTTACATCACCTCTGACCCCCTCCCCCCTAAAAAACAACAACAAACGCAAATGTGTAGTAATATTAACAGTACTATATGACCTCTGACACACACACACACACACAAACACACACACACACCTAAAAAACTGAAAAACAACAACAAACAAACAAAACGAGATTATTTATCAATGGTTAAAAAAAAAATATAAAGATATTTTATTGATACATATTTTGAAATTATCAACAAGAAATCATCATGTTTAAAGAAATTTTAGTCCGCGTAATCAGCGTCTAAACTCCAAATGCAACAACAGACAATTGTAACGAACCGCTGTGTTCCAGCCAATATGACTAACACGACGTCACGGATGTGTCCCTTAGGCACACCATGTTTATGTAGGGCCATCGAAGCGTGTCTGCTATAAGATCCTTTAACATGTCCTTTTCAACAGAACAGAATAATTCGATGCCCACTACACTGGCGTCCGTGCAAGTGGCGAAGCAGGTCAAATAGTCCCGGCTCGTCGGCCAGTCCCATCAGCGACAGCAACACATCACGAATGCTCAAACGATGAGCTTTCCTGTTGACACAGTCGATCGACACAAGAATTTAGCCAACAGCATTTTTTAAATCGTCATTTGGTTTCTTACGAAACTCCACATTTCACGGATGCACTTTCAATTTCCATTAACCCAAGTCTAACCGCTTTGTAGCCTGATGAGCGTAGCTTCTGCACAACCGTTGTTTAACGGTTAGCTATCACCGCGCATTATGGAATATGTTTGAACGGAAATGTGTTGCAAACCCTCATAAATGTTCAAAACATGCATTTCAAACCTTCATTTAACACTCCGTGTTGTTTATGTCCAATATTGACATCGTTATACTTGTAACATTTGGAGTCCAACAATGCAACCGTATCGTTTTTTGGATGTTTTCCTGTAACACAGTAAATCAAAGAGTCAATAACACAGAAATATCTGACACAATATAAGTATCCTTGAAAATACCACTTGGACCTTAAAATTGCCTCAAAATCAAATTATGAGAGGTGTAAAAGGTTCGTCCGAATGATTTATAAATGGATACAACGTTTTTGAAATAACGTAATACTGGTTATGTCAATTGAATCTGCAAATAAAGTGTCCCTCCCGCCTTTTTAAACACTCATTTGACAAGCTATCCAGGAAAGTTTAGTGAAGACGAAGTTGCTGGGGAACTAGCATTATGATAAAGTAAATCATTAATCATCTGTGGAGTCCGAGGTGTCTCGAAATCATGTTTGTCATTTAAAGACAGCAGAGAAGTACAGTTTTGATCGGCATCAACATCCATCACATCTCCTGTTATGCTGTTCATCACAGTGAAATGAATTTGGAACCGAACGTTACATCTGAATGGATTTTAAAATATAATTCCCTTTTTGAAAAAATAACTATGACAACAGCTGAACTGATTGATGCATGATGTAGCTTACAATTGGCAGGATCTGTGCACGTGGCCTTATGGGAGATTGTATCTTCAACTTTCGCTGGAAAAGAGTAATATCCTGAGCACATGGTCTGACTTGACCTCTGATAAAATTTTAGTTGTACTCTCAAACTGATTCTGCCAAATTAAAACGGTTGTGTTTAGAGGGTACATATAGTGGCAAAATATCTATATTGTAGACAGATCCATCACTAGAACTTCCCATACGATTTATCCAGTGCAACATCATCTGGAAGTTACATGTACCGCCAGGAGGTACTTCCTCCTGGAGTAACCTGTTATTATCTTTTTACCTACATGTGTGTCAGTGTGTAACAGGCTATATGGTTCTGGCGATATCAATCCATGGCCATCCAAGACTAATACAATCAAACATGTATTTAAAGAATACCCATTGGGAGGCCATGTAGTTTTCAATATTAAAGACTGCATATTAAATCTTCCAAAAGTTGAACTATTCCAATGTATCCGACTGATACACAAAATAACTTTACAGAATCACATTAATTTTATATGAGAATATCTCCAATTAAAATCAAGACATTACGAGAACTCAACAGGAGTAACAATGCCAGGAATTCGAGCACATTGTATATTAACATCGAGTATCCTTAATGTATTTAAACACGCTTTATTGGTGTTTAATGGGTGTGCTCGTGAGTTATTCATGCTGCAACAAGCTTCATTTACTAAAGGTTGGCCCACTTAATTCAACGTGCGGGTATCAGCATTGACACATGCAAGAACATTACATGTCTGTCTTGTCTTTATCAACTTGTTTGAACAACTAAAATGGTCACAAAACTATATTTTCCACGTGTACATGCATGCCGATGTTAGGAAATTTGTGACTTTGGAAACTGTTTCGTTTTTAGAGATAGCTGTCTTATCATGGCTACTTGAGACAACGACAGCTATCTCTAAAAAAGAAACAGTTTTCCAAGCTAAAAACGACTACTAACATAGCTCCATAAACTTGTAATTCACAATACTGAGGTCCAAAATCCTCTCTGTCTTGAACTTGAGTATTGCAAAGAGTTAAATGTTCTGAATACAGAATTGGACGAATATCAATACTCCACCCTAAACAACAAACAAATGATTAGCACTGCGTGGTTCTGTTTCGATTGCATTCATTGTGACGGATGGTTGTGGCTGGTAAAAAGCTTGTATGGTTTTGTATAGGCTATATCTAATCCGCGACTGTGACGGATGGTTGTGGCTGGCAAAAAGCTTGTATGGTTTTGTATGGGCTATATGTAATCCGCGACTGAAGTCAATCGATTAAACATGCATATCTCGGTTTTTGACGGGTTTTGAAGTTTAAATGATAATCGAAAAAATAAATTTGATCAATAGCGACTAATTTATTCTGAACATTCGAAGGGGTAGCTAACGTGATGACAATATGATTACAGCAGTATCCAGAATAAAGCATCCTCGGGAATGAGTTTCTATAAGGCTGCATAGCCTTGAAAATACGGGAACGATTTCAAATCCGTCTGAACGGTCATGTTAATGCAGCCTGTAAGTGTTCCATTTTGATTTCCGTTTCACTTAGCATGCAACACTTAACATTTACCGAAAAGACAACAAATTGGTGGTGTTCAATTATGATTTAATTTGACCCCGACTGGCTGATGCAATGTTTGATAGAAAGCTTTTAAACATGATATTAAATAGTCTTGGTAGTTTTTGACATTGTCATGGACCATTAAGTCAGACATTCATTTGTGCTTGGAATGTGCATACGTTTTAACTGAGACACATGGAATAACAATCTTTATCTAAACCCTTATTAAAACCACCCTAGATAGTTGGGTTGTAGTTGTATTTATTCTTTAAAGCTTAAAAATTAATTCCACCAAAGTTTAATTTAAAGGAAGCAAGTAACTCAGTAAAACTATTTAAAAATATACTATTAATGAGATGTTTTATGGAATCCGTCCTCAGCTTGCTGATGTTGAGTAGTGCACTTCTGACAATAACATTTGTGTTCTTGGTAAAAACGTGAATATAAAATCACTTTTTATAGATGTTGTATTCATAGACTTCAGTTTCCATAAGTGTAAAAAACGACGTAAGTTGAGCTCCACATCTATAAAACTAGAGGGAAATGGGAACAAAGAAAATATTTACATAAATAAAGACTTGCGTTTTTTGTTTTCCCTTTAGATTTCGCGTATCTCAATTTCTTTTGAGTTATGGATCTGATCGATTTGACTATTTCTGAAAGAGAATCCAATTCGGCCTGCTCTCGTTTTGTCCGTTATTTAGTGTAGACTTTGGATCCCCGAAGTCGTCGTACGCATGGATCTTCAGAGTAAGTGTTTTTCCCCTGCCCACACAACTCCAACAACCCAGGTGGAGTATAAATTGGTCTGGGTTGGATGTTGCCGTATCTGTGCTGTAGCATTCAAGTGAGGTGCACTATAAATGATACCGTTGGAAGCACGGTCCCACAACAAACAGAACGCAAATTACATCTCCAGCACACACGCAGACATACATTATATACACACAAAGAGTGGCATTAGCCATGTGGCATAGGAATAGTAGTTCGCGCCTGATAAGGCAGCTTCTGTGGATTCCTCAAAACTTGTATTGATTAATGTAAATGCTAATTGTATCAATTGTATATCTATGTACTGTAAAGCACTTTAGAATGGCTTATGTTAGCTAGATAGGCCGCTATATCATATGTTGTATATTTATTTATTTATTGATGTAAAAACTCGTAGCTTTTTATGATGGATACTATCTAGATCTCAAGTTACTACATGTCCAACCGAACCACTGTGTATGGGGACGTGGAGAAAGTATATGCTGAAGGCTGAATAACTCTAAGGTCATCTAAATTCAGCTGCCTTAGTGTTTGCTTGTAATTGAAAAGCTTTGGAGAATTCGGCTTGGAATAGCCGTGTAGAAATGATTGGGATACTTTTGTATCTGAAGTACGGTGGTTGGTAGCTTCGACAGACGCTTGATGTAGGCTGTTACTGATGTTAATGACATATCTTACCTTGTGGATGAATTGACGTGACAAATGTAGATGAGCGCAAATAAACAGCCTTATTTCAATAATTAGATTGTCTAGGTAACCTTGCTAACCACATGCGTATGTACACTGTAGTACATATGTAACTACAAAACAGACTTTCATTACATTTCACTTGATAGAATAGATATAATAAACATATGTTTGTATATTATAATGGAAAATATAACTCGGGATTTGAAAAAGTTTGAAAAAATCTGGCATCAAAATGTCGTTTATCAATTTTTCAACATTTTCTCGCCCTCGTTATATAATTATATTCAACAATAAAACATGCACATACGTGGATTATTTCTTAAGTATTAAACATGTTTACTTATTTATGCTAAGAGTACACAAAATATTTATTAATGAAGATATAAGAAGCACTTCTTTTTTCAACTCTTCCATATTCACCCAATCAAGACTCCTGAAGTTTTGTATGCATGCGGTTGATAATGAAAGCTCGCGGTAGCTCAAAACATCATTTAGAATACGATGGCAATATTAGTAGACTAACTACTGAACGCATGTTAAATTTAAGTCTTGAATATATGTAGTACCATTCTGTAGATTTGGTGATTAAAGCATTCCATTGATCTTTGAATGTGTTTATTATGCTACATTGACAGCTTCGATACGTACATGTACCTGTCATATTGTTTGAAATGAAGTTATTTGTTAAGTCCTTTTTTCCGCAATGGCCGTTTTCTTTAACTTCTCATATTTTACAAGCACTGCCTTAGTGTTGATTAAGACAATGTGTGCAAATGAAGTTTTGATATTTACTAAGGAAAACTCACGTGAAAACTTAACAGAAAAAGAAAGAAAATCCTTCTGGTATTTGCTGTGCCAGATTTCATATTTTAGCTGTATTTTTTTTCAATTTTAGGGGACTTTCGGAATGTGAAACAATGCTTCTTCTTATAGAGCACGTTTACTCCTGTGGATTATGAGCTTTCAACGACGTTCCGGACATATCTTATTAAGACTTTAATTTACCCAAGATATAACTTGTAACGATTATCATTGCTGACAATTCATCGTGCATATTCGTCATTTTTTCGGACAATACCGTCCACATTTGTAATCGTTTGGAAATTGACATCCAATGTCGGCAATGTTCGGACATTGTTATTTACAGTCGGCAATGTTCGGACATAGTCGTTCACAGTCGGCATTGTTCGGAAATTGTCGTTCACAGTCGGCATTGTTCGGAAATTGTTGTTGTTCATGCATTTTCTTCAACATATGTGCAATGTATATTTAATTTAACACGTATGTAACTCTTTAATTAGAAGTACGTATTCGTGTCTTGCTGCAATACATCACTTCCAAGTACATTACTAGATCGCCTGATGTGTACTTTCAAGATGACCAAAATGCAATCAATGGCGGAAAAATGCTGTACCAGCATTTAACTCATTAGAACATAAGTCCATTTCACAACTCCCTACGTATAGATAACATACACCAGACGACGCGATCGAGAGACAGACACACTAACGACGTGCATGCAAGTGGTCAGTAAAAGATAAGACGTTATAAAAACGACTTCTGATTTTGCTTCAGGCAGTGAAAAACAACCTAATTAAGCACACGCACCCTCCTGTAAACGAGAGACATGTTGGTAGAATTTTGTATTCATTTTGAAAATAGCGAACAATTCATACGATCCCTTAAAGCTACATAGGGTAATTGAATCATATCGTCGGATAAACTATAGCGTGATGGAATATAAGGTGATGGTAATGTACACAGGAGTTCGGTAAAGTTTCCTAAATAATGAAAAATAATTCTCATAAACTGGAAACATGTTGCAGTACTTAGAACGTTATAATGAATATTTCAGTATCCCAGTGAGAGGTTTAACAATGATATGTTCATTTGTAGTCAGGCCAAGGTTAATTGTATATAGTTATCTTATTTAGCTCTTAGTCCGTATGCGTCACTATCAATCTCTGTCAGACGCTGACAGTATCACAGACATCGTCTGTGTTGTACACGAACCGCAGACCAAGGCATCTTCTGTAGTCTTCATGAACTGTCGTTATTTTACACAAATCTTTGACAAGACACAAGAATTGATACAGACAAAGTCGTTATAGTGAATGAACTGTATGCCAGACAAAGACATGACAAAACACATATTTCTAGTGTACACGAACAAATCTGTGCACCAATTATAACCTACATCATACCTAGTGAACAAAAACCGTACACCAGGCGAGGAGACTACATGTACCACAGACATCTTCTATACCGTATAGTGTACACAATACGATGTTCAAGTAAACGTATATAGTGTACACAAAGCGCTGATCAAGTGAACGTCTATAGTGTACACAAATCGCTGATCAAGTGAACGTCAATAGTGAACACAAAGCGCTGATCAAGTGAACATCTATAGTGTACACAAATCGCTGATAAAGTGAACGTCTATAGTGTACACAAATCGCTGATCAAGTGAACGTCAATAGTGTACACAAATCACTGATCAAGTGAACGTCAATAGTGAACACAAAGCACTGATCAAGTGAACGTCTATAGTGTACACAAATCGCTGATCAAGTGAACGTCTATAGTGTACACAAAGCTCTGTTTAAGAAAAGGTCGATGGTTTACACAATTCGCTGATCAAGAAAACGTCTATAGTGTACACAAATTGCTGATCAATAGAACTTCTTTTGTGTACACAAATCGCTGATCAATAGAATGTCTATAATGTACACAAATCGCTGATCAATAGAACGTCTATAATGTACACAAATCGCTGATCAATAGAACGTCTATTGTGTATACAAATCGCTGATCAATAGAACGTCTATTGTGTATACAAAGCGCTGATCCAGTGAACGTCTATGGTTGATCAAGACATCGTCCTCAGTGTTCACAAACCGTAAACAGTACAAAGAGATAATCACAACCATCAGTTCTAGTAAATACAAAGCGTAAAGCTTGCAAAACAGTTGCAACAGACGTTGTCTATGGTGTACACGGAAAGCAGACAAAGTCATCGTATCAACTAAGAAAGCTCAATAAAACAAAACATCATTTCTTATGCATGCAAACCGCAAACCAGACTGATAAATTAACACAGACATTATCTCCAGTGTCCGAAAACCGCAGACCAAGTCATCGTCTTTATTGAATACAAACCATGAACAAAGCACAGACATTACCACAGGCATTGTTTCTAGTGTACACCCGCCGTAATCAAGACACACCGATTACCACAAACATAATCTAGTGTACACACGACGTAATCAAAACACACCGATTACCACAGCTATCATCCAGTTTACACCCGGCGTAACAAAGACACACCAATTACCACAGCTATCATCTAGAGTATACCCGACGTAATCCGACACACAAATTACCACAGCTATCATCCAGTTTACACCCGACGTATTCAAGACACACCGATTATCTCAGCTAGCATCTAGTGCACACCCGACGTAATTAAAACACACCGATTACCACAGCAATCATCTAGTGTACACCTGGCGTAACCAAGACACACCAATTACCAAAGCTATCATCTAGTGTATACCCGACGTAATCAAGACACACCGAGTATCACAGCTATCATCTAGTGTACACACGACGTAATCAAGACACACCAATTACCACAGCTATCATCAAATGTATACCCGACGTAATCAGACACACCAATTACCACAGCTATCATCAAATGTATACCCGACGTAATCAGACACACCAATTACCACAGCTATCATCTAGTGCACACCCGACGTAATTAAAACACACCGAATACCACAGCAATCATCTAGTGTACACCTGGCGTAACCAAGACACACCAATTACCACAGCTAGCATCAAGAGTACATCCGACGTAATCAAGACACACCAATTACAACAGCTATCCCCTAGTGCACCCCCGACCTATTCAAGACACACCGATTATCACAGCTAGCATCTGGTGTACACCCGACGTAATCAAGACACCCCGATTACCACAGCTATCATCTAGAGTATACCCGACGTAATCCGACACACAAATTACCACAGCTATCATCCAGTGTACACCCCATGCAAACCGCAAACCAGACTGATAAATTAACACAGACATTATCTCCAGTGTCCGAAACCCGCAGACCAAGTCATCGTCTTTATTGAATACAACCCATGAACAAAGCACAGACATTACCACAGGCATTGTTTCTAGTGTACACCCGCCGTAATCAAGACACACCGATTACCACAAACATAATCTAGTGTACACACGACGTAATCAAAACACACCGATTATCACAGCTATCATCCAGTGTACACCCGACGTACTCAAGACACACCGATTACCACAGCTCTCATCTAGTGTACACCCGACGTAACCAAGACACGCCAATTACAACAGCTATCACCTAGTGTGTACACCCGACGTAATCAAGACACCCCGATTACCACAGCTATCATCTAGTGCACACCCGACGTAATTAAAACACACCGAATACCACAGCAATCATCTAGTGTACACCAGGCGTAACCAAGACACACCAATTACCACAGCTATCATCTAGTGCACACCCGACGTAATCAAAACACACCGATTATCACAGCTATCATCCAGTGTACACCCGACGTAATCAAAACACACCGATTATCACAGCTATCATCTAGTGTACACTCGACGTAATCAAGACACACCGATTCCCACAAATATCATCTAGTGTACACCTGGCGTAACCAAGACACACCAATTACCACAGCTATCATCAAATGTATACCCGACGTAATCAGACACACCAATTACCACAGCTATCATCAAATGTATACCCGACGTAATCAGACACACCAATTACCACAGCTATCATCAAATGTATACCCGACGTAATCAGACACACCAATTACCACAGCTATCATCAAATGTATACCCGACGTAATCAGACACACCAATTACCACAGCTATTATCCAGTGTACACCCGGCGTAATCAAGGCACAATGATTACCACAGCTATCATCTAGTGTATACCTGACGTAATCAAGGCACACTGATTACCACAAATATCATCTAGTGTAAACCCGACGTAATCAAGACACACCAATTACCACAGCTATCATCAAATGTATACCCGACGTAATCAGACACACCAATTACCACAGCTATCATCAAATGTATACCCGACGTAATCAGACACACCAATTACCACAGCTATCATCAAATGTATACCCGACGTAATCAGACACACCAATTACCACAGCTATCATCAAATGTATACCCGACGTAATCAGACACACCAATTACCACAGCTATCATCTAGTGCACACCCGACGTAATTAAAACACACCGATTACCACAGCAATCATCAAGTGTACACCCGGCGTAACCAAGACATACGGATTACCACAAATATCATCTAGTGTACACCCTACGTAATCAAGACACACCGATTACCACAAATTTCATCTAGTGTACACCCGACGTAATTAAGACACACCGATTCCCACAAACATCATCTAGTGTACAAACGACGTAATCAAGACACACCGAGTATCACAGCTATCATCTAGTGTACACTCGACGTAATCAAGACACACCGATTCCCACAGCTATCATCTAGTGTACACACGACGTAATCAAGACACACCGATTATCACATCTATCATCTAGTGTACACCCGACGTAATCAAGACACGCCAATTACAACAGCTATCACCTAGTGCACACCCGACCTATTCAAGACACACCGATTATCACAGCTACCTTGTTGCATCTAGTGTACACCCGAAGTAATTAAGACACACCGATTACCACAGCTATCATCCAGTTTACACCCGGCGTAACAAAGACACACCAATTACCACAGCTATCATCTAGAGCACACCCGACGTATTCAAGACACCCCGATTATCACAGCTAGCATCTAGTGCACCCCCGACGTAATAAAGACACACCGATTACCACAGCTATCATCTAGTGCACG
>NW_018403862.1:1548-2082 GCF_002113885.1 Mizuhopecten yessoensis | reverse complement strand
CAGTTTACACCCGGCGTAACCAAGACACACCAATTACCACAGCTAGCATCTAGTGCACACCCGACGTAACCAAGACACACCAATTATCACAGCTATCATCTAGTGCACCCCCGACGTATTCAAGACCCACCGATTACCACAGCTACATTGTAGCATTTAGTGTACACCCGACGTAATTACGACACACCGATTACCACAGCTATCATCCAGGGCACACCCGACGTAATCAAGACACACCTATTACCACAGCTATCATCTAGTGCACCCCCGACGTATTCAAGACCCACCGATTACCACAGCTACATTGTAGCATTTAGTGTACACCCGACGCAATTAAGACACACCGATTACCACAGCTATCATCCAGTGCACACCCGACGTATTCAAGACACACCGATTACCACAGCTACATTGTAGCATTTAGTGTACACCCGACGTAATTAAGACACACCGATTACCACAGCTATCATCCAGTGCACACCCGACGTAATCAAGACACACCAATTACCACAGCTATCATCCAGTGCACACCCG
>NW_018403862.1:1051-1188 GCF_002113885.1 Mizuhopecten yessoensis | reverse complement strand
CACGACGTAATCAAGACACACCGATTACCACAAATATCATCTAGTATACACCCGACGTTATCAAGACACACCGATTACCACAAATATCATCTAGTGTACACCCGCCGTAACCAAGACACACCGATTACCACAAATAT
>NW_018403862.1:0-111 GCF_002113885.1 Mizuhopecten yessoensis | reverse complement strand
CACACCGATTATCACAGCTAGCATCTAGTGCACACCCGACGTACATGTAATTAAAACACACCGATAACCACAGCAATCATCAAGTGTACACCCGGCGTAACCAAGACACAC
>NW_018403861.1:37861-40503 GCF_002113885.1 Mizuhopecten yessoensis | reverse complement strand
CAGTGAAATAGGGTAGGGAGTGGGCTGGCGGTATACTTTCTTTTAGAGGTGTACCGGTGAAATAGGGTAGGGAGTGGGCTGGGGGTATTTTTTATTTTTATATTGAAATATCTGTATACATTTTTAAAGGATCTAAACAACCGTTAAACAATTATTCATTAATGTCAATAACAAATAGGCTAGTGTGCCAAACAATATGAAGTGAAACGATGCACAAGCGCATTAAATTCCAGGTCAAGATGTTATCTAAAGTCTAAATCCAATCAGTGTATTTATTACCTTGACGTCGTACTCAAATCGCATTACATTGTTTCTCCAAGTAATGTATAATCTGTATACCGCTGTCGGAACCAACCATTAATATTGAATGAGAAATTATAAAGTGTACAATATGGCTGGATTAGTAGAGTTAATCTTCATCGAAGTAGTGTTATTACGTCCATTGTTAGGGAACAATACTTATGCAGACAAAACTTCAAACAGTTTACTTTACTAAACACGGAACCGACGTCCGGTGACTGACATATAATGATAACAAGAGATCCCAGAGGGATCTTGGCGCCCACCATTGTATCATCTTCATTAGTTCTTTGTCATTTCGATTTTTTCTCTTCTTTCCTCTAATCTGTTTGATCGAGTCATGTTAACAGTAAATGCACATTGAGGTAACTTTTGATCTAAACTTAATACTGATGTGTATGAAAGCCAACCTTCAAAGTGAGTTTGTCATTTCACATATTTATTAGTACAGTACTTAATGCGAAAGAAATAGAATCAATCATTGCAATATGAGAAAGATCTGTTTAGTTCTTCCTTTAGTCATTTTGTTTTTATGATCAGTCTTAAAATATAACATGCACAACGAGGGGTCAAGGGGAACCTACATATCAAATTTGAGAAGATCCCTCAAGTTATTCCTGAGAAATAGTACTAACAAGCCTTCAATGTCAAAAATCCTAGATGGCTGTCGGTAGGCCATTTTGTTTAACTGATCAGTTTCAAAAGTAGACATGAACAATAAAGGATAGTGGGGAACCTGCATTGACTGGCCCAAAAAACCCAGTTTGGCCGAGTAAAAAATTTGAAGCACTGGCCCAAATGACATATTAATGGCCCAAATAATTTTGGGAAGAAATATTTCCACAGCATTTAGCACAATACTTCAGCACATTTAAATTACATATAACATGACAATGTTTGTAATATGTTAAACAGAATAAAACATTATATTTTTAATTCTTCAATCCTAGTTAAAACCTGACATGATCCACTCCATTCAGGTCCTCCCAAAAGGAAATACACAAAACTCGCACCTCAAAGAAGACACCGTGGCAGTATTTATATAAAAATCACATTTTCTAAATCACGGACAGTTCGATTCGAATCGAAGTTATGACAACTGAAAAATGTAATGCCACCCAGTTAATGTGGAAGGGACTATAATTTCTTTTATTCATTAATTTTTCGACAGTCCCCCAAACTTTTTTTTGTTGCGCCAGTGACTGCCTCACTTTTGACAACGTTTGGTCGCTCGAGCAAGACTTTAACCGCCATTGGCGAGTAGGTGACCGTCCATTTTAGGCACTGCTGCAACAACAAGGGAACAAGGGAAACCTAAATATAAAATTTGAGAAAGATGTCTCTGGTACTTCCCGAGAAATAGCGATAACAAACTTTCACTATCAAAATCAAAGATGGCTGCCTATCGGCCATGTTGTTTATCCGATCAGTCTCAAAAGCTGCTTTGCACAGCTAAGGACCAAGGGAAACCTACAAATACAATTTGAGAAAGATCCCTCTTGTACTTCCCGAGAAATACCGATAATAAACTTTTACTATCAAAATCCAAGATGACTTCCTGTCGGCCATGTGGTTTATCCGATCAGTCTCAAAAGTTGCCCTGCACAGTTAAGGACCAAGGGGAACCTACATATAAAATTTGAGAAAGATGCCTTTGGTACTTCTNTATCAAAATCCAAGATGGCTGCCTGTCGGCCATGTTGTTTATCCGATCAGTCTCAAAAGTTGCCCTGCACAGCTAAGGACCAAGGGGAACCAACATATGAAATTTGAGAAAGATCCCATTGGTACTTCTTGAGAAATACCGATAACAAGAATTGTTTAAGGACGGACGACGGACGGCGGACGGACGGACCACGGACGCAGGGTGATTTGAATAGCCAACCATCAGATGATGGTGGACTAAAAACATACCAAAGTTGCGTCCGGATATTCAATTAATGGTTATTAAACATATGCAGATATAAATAATTGGGGAAATGCCGATTCGTACATGTTAAATGTTTGAATATCTGTGGTATTTGAAGTCTAAGCGCAAAAACCTGCAAACCATTCTTCTGTATATTGCCTCCTTCAAACTTCTTTTTATCCTTTATAAAAGGGACATTTGGTAGAAATGGAATACGCGCTAACTATTGCGTAAGTACTTGTCTAGCTAACAGCCGGCCGAGACAAATTTGTAGTTGAGATGAGCCGATTGTTTTACAGGGATTACACGTTCTAAAATAGTCTAAGTCGGAATGAGAGTCGATAAACGGTAATAAAGGGGTTAAATGATCGGACTAAAACGAAAGCCAATAGGATATTGATCCGGATTAGCAGGGGGTGGTTTACACCGGTCA
>NW_018403861.1:35716-36539 GCF_002113885.1 Mizuhopecten yessoensis | reverse complement strand
AGCCCTACTTTAATAGGTTAGTGAGTGACTGTTACAGGACTGTTACCATTGGTTTACACGAGCCCTACTTTAATAGGTTAGTGAGTGACGTTTGGTGTACTGTTATCACACTGGTGAGGCGCATTACATTGTATTACGTTATGACTACACCCATAGCGTTAAGTTTAACGTTAGCGATACGATCTCGGTCCCCCTTTATTCTATATATTAGTACCACAATGCGACTATCACCTTCTCTGAATCACGGCATCGCACTGTGTTGTATCTTTGAGCAAGATACTTTACACCGCTTGTTCCAGTCTACTCAGCTGGAAATGAAAATGTGGTTGGGCAGAGCTAGAATTGTAGAATGCTAGCTGTGAGCGCCGAAATGGCGGCCAGGGCTGTATGCTCCCCATATAATTGAGAAAGATATTGGCTGGGTACAAAGGCCTTATAACCACGGATAATAATTTGTAACCCGCTTTGAGACGACCTAAGAACTAGGTTGTGATAAAGCGGTATATAAGAACCTCGAATAATAATAATAATTATTATCTGAACAACCAAAATCTGTATGTGGACACTAACCTAGTTAATGCTTAAGCAGATTCACAGTCAAGTGTATGTTAAGGCCTCCTCATACCCTTGTATTGATTGAGTAAATAAACATACAGTACGTAAATAGCGAATACCCCAAAGATATCGAGGTATGGTATATTTATAAAAAATAAATAAATATTGGTATATATATAAAATGTGAAGACTTCAAATATTTCACCTCATATAAACGAAATATTTTCTAATTTGTTGCAAGCTATCTAGCTCACAAGTAAAACTTTGA
>NW_018403861.1:25527-31602 GCF_002113885.1 Mizuhopecten yessoensis | reverse complement strand
CACGACCACAATGTATACCCCGGAACAAAACGTGCCACGACCACACTGAAAGGGACATTACTAGAAGGGTAAAATTGATATAATTTTAAGTTAAGGTCTTGAGTCAGTGTTCGCGCTGACTTCGAATAACCTGGACACAGAAGCGTAACCCTTTAGCTTGACAATGGTTTTTTTCTGACAGCTGGCTGACCAGATGTACCCAGGGAGACACCGCCCGAAACTATCAAACTTATCATGCATCCATATGCTTTTTAAAATATATGCATTCACTGATCTGGTTAGTGTTATATATTTTACATACTATATAAACAATAGGTTTTGTCCGTTGGTGGGAACGAGGAAATACAATGGTGACAATATTAAACAATTCTCACATGGAGTTATCACCTGATAACCTTACCAGATAGAGCGTTATTTTTAAGATCATTCATTGGAAGAAAGCGGATAATGCTTCTATCACTATACATCCATTAACTTGTAGGATATACTTAAATAATGCGTAGAATGATTAATTAATGATAAAAGAGGGATTTTACAACCGCGCCTCACTATCATGTAACGTTTAGTTTCACGGAGCAAAGGTTTAATAATGCCCCCTAAGATACTGACTGGAGGTTTGGACAACCGGTGTACTGGCGATTGTATCTATGGATTTACATTTTAATGAAAAAAATAAGATGCTTTCTTTCTGATACCAAAATTAATTCCCTTTCGCCCTTCACATTAATCCTTATTAAGTAAAACTAATATTGAAATATCTTACTTATTGCAAGTTTATTTCAGCAAAACTATAGAGTTTATGGAGAAGTGTCATCGATATATCGGGTGAGACACGCATGAATTGTTCAGGAAATGAAATCACGGAAACCTTGACTTATGTTGGTAGTAGGTGAGATAACAGATTAATGTTGATGTTTTATTGTATATTGGCAGTTAAATCACAGGGTGTTTGTTAATGTAAAATTGACACAGACAAAATATACCACATCGTCAATACAAACCTAAAGTCTACACTCAAAGCTGCAACAAGAATATCCGATCCAAAAGAAAAAGAAAAAAACCCGTTTTTCATAAGAAACATTCCGTCTTCCGACATGCATGGAGTTAATGAACATATTTCCATAGATGAGTCTATTTGCTACTTACCATTTATGGAGATGTTATGTCCAGTGTTGTTCCTGGTGGGTCACTTATCGGAAGGCTAACATCGCCACATGGATGTTATGTCCAGTGTTGTTCCTGGTGGGTCACTTATCGGAAAGCTAACATCGCCACATTGATGACGTATGTCCAGCACAGACTGAAGTCAGTATACACTTTATAGGTTTTAATATTGTGCTTCCAAAATACGATTTTAAAACGAAAACTACACTTTATTCCTAAAAACTTGATGTTTTCTGCTGGTATATTCGGGATAGCGACTATAATATAAAATATTACCTATTGTTAAAATGTCTCCTTGGATATTGATTTATTAAACACATCGACACCTCCGATGCTATTGTCTGTAGTGATCCTTTAAAGTACAATGTCAATTTTGTTCAACTTTGCTATTTCAAACGGATAGAAAAATCCTTTTTTCCGTTTAATGTAACTCTGAATTTGTCGGCAGTAGGTTATGAGACCAGAGAGATTGGTGTTCTGTATGATAATTGTGTGTATGTTTCCTTATATCCAATTCGAAATCCGATCAAACCATTCGATATCCGCTTACGTTATCCCAAGCATTCTTTTACGCTACAATAACTCCGATCTGAAAGAGATCACCCGCGGCTAATATGATGTAAATACGAAGTTTGGAACAATCAAAATGCTTGATGTATATACTCTGCTATGCCTGAAAACAGTAATACCTAAATATCTTCGTTTGAATGTCACCTCAATTATTTTCAAAATTTTAAGTTTATTACCAATCCCTCAACATTCTCTACAAATACCAACAAAAACGTCAATAATATCATCCTTTTGCTTAAAAACTACAGCAGCATAATAAAGAAAAAGAATATTGAAAAAGTAAACCAAAGTAGTGATTCAAAATGAAAATCAGTAAGTTAACGACAATAGGAAGGATTAATATGGTGATCTTTGTACCTAAACAACGATAACACCCGGTGTTCTGGAAGGGAAAGCCGTGTCGTCATAAAGATACATGCCATGTAAATTTAGGTCAAATTTAAGTAATAGCACGTTCTCAAAGGGAAACAGGGAAGATGACGACGATACCACCAGAGACAATAAATATTTGAGTTCAAGAATTAATAGCAATTGGTATAGAACAAAACACGATTTCGAGATGAGCAGGATATCGGAAAATCCTGAGTTGGTAATTTACTTATAATGGCAACGTGCCATCGATTTGATTGATTGATTGATTGATGGGGCTTTACGTCCTTGTTCTGGTTNTCTAAAATGGAGGATATGGGAACCTAACGTTCTAGTTTCTATAATTTAGGGATTGCAATTTGGACTGTCACTTAAAGCCCTACACTAGTCTAAATTTATATCCTATACTCCGTGGCGGCTAGCAATTAGCCTACTCTTTTTCGAAAGCCAGCAGAGTGATCTTTAACGTGCAAGGCGTGACTCTCCTTACACCGGACCCCCATTTAACGTCCCTTCCGAAGGACAAGAAGGTTAGAGGACAGCGTGAGGGAGTATGAACAAAGGTCTTATGGAAATAGCTTGTTAAGAGTTTGTTGGTATATTATCTTTAGGAGGATTTATAAACACCAATTGTATAACCCCCGTCCTGCGGGTACTTATACAAGTCATGATGTGTACGAATAGTAAAAAGGGGGAATTGGTAAAGGATGTTGATACTGTAGAGTATAGGGTGCGGTATAGATCTGCTGGCGTTGTGTTAGTTTGAAGGGTAAAGTTAGGTGATTTATGTGGTTTGATATGTAAACACTGTCTTTCAGGAGGCTGTGGCTACTGTGTATGATCACCAACAAACCTTTCTTACTAGAGCAATGTTTTGCATACGTGTTGCACATTTGACAGTGATATAGTGAGTGGGAAGAAGTGTAGAATGAGAGTAAATGCCAGGATTGAAGTTGGCACGGATAGACCCCACCCATTGACCAAGGGAATGCGTTATTGTGTGTATGTCTGGTATGTTGGTAAAGTGCTGTTGTTGATGTGTTAGAAGGTACTTATACAGTGTCGTAAATGGAGTCCTATTAAATCTGACTTTAGTTTTATAAACACAACACCACAGACCACTCACTTATACAAGTGCACCTGACGAGGTGGGAAGCTGCAAATGTTGTGTTTGAAGTTTTGTTTAAATTTATTTAATGTGATATGGGAGTGGGGCTCCTGGAGCTTTGTTTGTCCTATTCTATATAAGCGGACTAGCTACAAGGGTGTGGACAATGTCCAAAGGTACGCAATGCAGTTTCCCATAATTGCACTCTTGTAGTCTAGCCCTAATAATAGGTTTAAACGTGCCATCGATCTGTAACTCTTTGTCTTATATGGCTATCTGGTGGTAGCTAGCTACGGTCCGTCCTCGATACTCCAGGTGCATCCTCGGTATCCAGGGGTTACGCTCACTTTCGCTCTCTACACCCCTGGAATATGTCATAGCAAAATTGAAGGCACGAAGATAACTGTGGTAAAAAAAAACTGACCTATCGCTAGGCTAATACCTGTCCTTTGAAGATTACAATGGAGAGACGCCCGACTTCAAAGTCTGTCAAATGTTACCGTTACGTGACCGCGAGATTCTTTTGATGTATATCAAAGGATCGAACTTGTCTTCTCGTCTCATCAACAAGGTGGCGCACACCTAGCCTTCGATTTTTCTATGACATGTTCCAGGGGTGCAGAGAGCAAAAGTGATGGTAACCCCCGGAGTGTCGAGGATATCTACGGTCAGACACACAGCGAATACACGTATCACGTCGTCAATAAGGACCCAATCTCAAAACAATTCTACACAAAAGGACTGGAACGGAAGAAACACCAAAATAGAACGGAAGACATCATGGACCCTCATTAAATATTTGATATTCGAACCCAGTTGTTCCGGAGAGAAAGCTTTTCTGTATCACATGTTGCACCAGGCATCATGTCTTTCATTAAAACAAGAAAAAAACATTTAAGTAACAGTAATTCAAAACAATGGATTTTAGCCTCCGACATCCCATTGGTGGAATTAAGTACTTGATGACGACCTTGTGGAGGAACTCTATTTACATCTTCGAAAATATAGAGATCAGATTGCGAAGCATTCCATCATTTCAATTTTTACCCAAGTTTTGTCTTGTTTTGGTTTTAATGATGTCGTCCGTTTTGTATTGGTGTCCCTCTTGTCCCTTGTCACGTTCGAATTCCTTTAGCGCTCTTATTTTGACCGTTGGTGGGACTATTAAAAGTTAGTCTTAAATTTATTCTTCTATTTACCGTGCATCTGGCAAATTAGAACCTCGCGGTAGATTTTGCTTATCATATAATCAAGATTTGTTGCAATCATTTTTAAAAACAGCAATTTGTCAAGCTGAGAACGCTAAATATACTTTCAAATTATTCTCAATTAGCATAAGATATGTTTTGATTTCTTCATTAGCCTGACTGTAAAATATATTGTTGTTGTAAATATAATTCTTTTTTATTAATGCGAGTAATTTTTAACGACATTGACTTCTTTCTTATTCAAACTTTAAAAAAATAAATAGATCATAAATAAGGAACCTATTCCAGAAACAACTATTAATCAATGTTGTTGGTCTGGATATCAATTGAAAAGGATCTTAATGTGGGGAACCCTAGTACACAATGCGGTATTTGTTGCGTAAGTTTATTCGTGTATTTTATATTTTATTTAGTATGTTAGTATATTTGATAGTGGTATATTTAGTATATTTGATAGTGGTATATTTAGTATATTGGTATATTTGATAGTGGCATATTTAGTATGTTGGTATATTTAGTATATAGAGGATATTTACTGAAGACACCATTGAATTTTCTATTTATTACATTTTTAAAGCACAAAACATGAAAAATGTAATGCATCAAAAAAGGGCGGGAATCAGAAGCGTAATTATTAGCGCCATATTCTAATGACGTTATGTTTGACAACAAGGCTGCGCGCCATTTTGAGGGGCATTCTCAACGCATTTTCGACGTTTTCTGCTTTTTTTCTGGTATGATTGCTTATAAAAATGTCATTACTGGTATATATATGTAAATACTTAAGTCTGTGTACCAAACATTTACCATACCAACCACTTATTCTACCGTCGCTTCATTTGACTCTGAACAAAATATCGTTGCCTTTGAATGCAGCGAATAGAAGATACCGTTATGATTGGTCAATACTAGAAAGTGATATTTTCACACTGTGAAAATATCACTTTTGATATTTGTCACAGTGTGAAAGATATCCGTTTTATCAAGTTGATAGAATCCATATTTCACTGGCAAAAATGTAATAAATTGGTATATTTGATAGTGGTATATTTAGTATATTGGTATATTTGATAGTAGCATATTGAGTATATTGGTATATTTGAAAGTGGTATATTTAATATAGTGGTATATTTGATAGTGGTATATTTATTATATTGGTATATTTGATAGTGGTACATTTAGTATATTTGATAGTGGTATATTATCATGTTGGTATATTTAGTATGTTGGTATTTTAACACTGCCGCGCTTATGACCCCATTACGTCAGTCACTGACAATAGTCTGCCGTTACTCCAGTCTACTATATGTTTACTTGGTATATGTAACTGACAATAGTCTGCCGTTAGTCCAGTCTCCTATATGTTTACTTGGTGTATGTCACTGACATACATTTAGTATATTTGATAGTGGTATATTTATTATATTGGTATATTTGATAGTGGTATATTATCATGTTGGTATATTTAGTATGTAGGTATTTTAACACTGCCGCGTTTATGACCCCATTACGTCAGTCCCTGACAATAGTCTGCCGTTAGTCAAGTCTACTATATGTTTACTTGTTTATGTCCGTGACAATAGTCTGCCGTTAGTCCAGTCTACTATATGTTTACTTGTGTATTGTCACTGATAATAGTCTGCCGTTAGTCCAGTG
>NW_018403861.1:2878-16535 GCF_002113885.1 Mizuhopecten yessoensis | reverse complement strand
GTTAGTCCAGTCTACTATATGTTTACTTGGTGTATGTCACACCTACACATCGTGTAAACAAGTCATTAATGTAACACAAATAAATAACCAAACACATATAAAAGTACGTCAAATGTGGATTTACTTAATGAAGCTGTTGGTAAACAATTCTACATGTACTTGAACTCTTATGTTTTGTTTTGAACAGTTTTAACAGTACCACAACGTAGATGATATGATCGGAAGAAAAGACATCTTCGTCAGACCAAGGAAACACACAAAGTGGAGTCGATGAATTCTGAAAAATGAAATTAATTTACTTACAAAAAGAGATTAACAACGGCAAACAAAATGTGAAAGTCGACTGGCGCTGAAAAAAGTTTAAATACCCTGTTGACCAGTGTATTTTGATTACATAATCATCAGAAATAAAGATGCCAAGATTGTTTTAATTGTTTTGCGTGCATTATAATTGTTAAATGTTCCTTTTTAACAGTATCTTAACGTACTTTGACAGCGATTAACATAATAGTTAAGATGTCTTTGTGACTAACGTAATAAATCAAGATGTACCGACGTTAAATGATTTATAGGTATATGTTGGCTTTGGAAGTATTTTAGGATTTCCAATAACCAATGTATAAGGTTTACCCGTGTAATCAATTTTCCCGTCGCCATCTTTGTCGGCATCCATGAAAAATATGTCTATTTCGTCGTCCGTGATATCAGAGTTGTATTGTAGAGCTGCACGTAGTTCGTCTGTTGACAGAAATCCGTCGCCATCCTTGTCCAACTTTTCAAAGGCCTTCTGTAGGGCCTGTTTCTCCTGATCTATCGAGGAGTAACTCTGTGACATCATGGAGGTGTATTCCGTACGGTTGATGTAGCCATCACCTACAAACAACAACAACAACAACAACAGCAACCAGCCAACAATAATGCAGTTGAATGGTCATCGTGATGTGTCTGGCTGTCCAGAAAATGCTGATATAAAGACGATCATAGAGTAATGAATCGTCTATCACAGACTACCTTTATATAAAGGGGACAATGTTGTGTTACTACTGTATAAGGTAAACACTAAAACGTGAGTCCCTAGGTTTGTAACATAGTTTCTCAACATTGTTTTCAAACACAACTTGGTTTCATATGAAATAAAATAAACTTATGTGTTAGTTGTAACTGCATCACTTCTGTGAAATGAAAGAGTAGATCGTGTTTCATGAGTTTTGACTCATCATATGTTAAAGTATAATCAAAGAACAGTGTAGTTTAATGTCACGTGATGCGTCTATCAAGATTCTTTAAGTAAGAGACTAGATTAAAAGTACAATAACTACATAAAACTAAATGCTAATAACATAAAATGGATATGACATAAACAGGCAAGTTTCCTAATTGTCATTGAAGAAACGCAGGAACCTAAAGATTTTCTGCAAAGGGTATTGCATTATTTAAAGAATTTGACAAATGTATGTATCCCTATGGAGACTGTTCAGAGCTTGGTAAACTATATAATAATAATAATTATAATAATAATTCAAAGTTCTTATATACCGCTTTATCACAACCTAGTTCGTAGGTCGTCTAAAAGCGGTTAACAAATTATTATCCGTGATTATAGGGCCTTTATAACCAGTCAATATCTATTTCAGCTTCCTTTGGAGCATACAGACAGTGCTGCAATTTCGGCGCTCACAGCTAGCATTCAACAATTCTAGTACTGCCCAACCACGTACTCATTTACAGCTGATCATGAGTAGACTGGAACAAGTGGAGTAAAGTATCTTGCTCAAAGATACAACGTAGTGCGGTGACGTTAACCCTTCGGTCACGAGCCCGGCGTCATACCACTAGACTGCCCAGCCTCCTATGACCCATCTACCGGTAACATTGCGATATTTAGAAGAGGCCATGAGGTAAGGAAACAAATAAAAAGAAACTTAACGACCAGGGAAGATGTGTGTTGCTCTTCTTGCTGGCAGTATGGTATTTAACAAATCTATTATAAAACCGAGAATTACTCCCCCTAAAAAACAAAGACAGACAATAGCTTTTGCTTTAATTTCCTTTGGTGAATTTCAAATCTTTGCAAAATATGTTTGAAGTACGTTTATTAAGAAGTCATTTCATAAATCAGTTTGTCTGCTCAAATTTCATCCTTGACCCTGCTATATCAGAGTTCAGATTATAGTTACCTCCTACAATATATGATGCAAGCTGCTCTGCTTTTCAACACGGTGAGCGACCCGACAACAATCTTTACAATGCTACTGACATATTATAACTTAACGAAATGGTCCTTGTGAATCGAGAAGCGTACACATCGTAACATCGTGGTCAGAGTACACCATTTGTACCAGGACCAACATCGTAACATCGTGGTCTGAGTACATCATTTGTACCGGTCTGAGTACATTATTTGTACCAGGACCAACATCGTGGTCTGAGTACATCATTTGTACCAGGACCAACATCGTATCATCGTGGTCTGAGTACATTATTTGTACCAGGACCAACATCGTGGTCTGAGTACATCATTTGTACCAGGACCAACATCGTAACATCGTGGTCTGAGTACATCATTTGAACCAGGACCAACGTCGTAACATCGTGGTCTGAGGACATCATTTGTACCAGGACCAACGTCGTAACATCGGTCGTAACATCGTGGTCTGAGTACATCATTTGCACCAGGACCAGTAACATCGTGGTCTGAGTACATCATTTGTACCGGTCTGAGTACATTATTTGTACCAGGACCAACATCGTGGCCTGAGTACATCATTTGTACCAGGACCAACATCGCAACATCGTGGTCTGAGTACATCATTTGTACCAGGGCGAACATCGTAACATCGTGGTCTGAGTACATCATTTGAACCAGGACCAACGTCGTAACATCGTGGTCTGAGTACATCATTTGTACCAGGTCCAACGTCGTAACATCGTGGTCTGAGTACATCATGTGTACCAGGACCAACGTCGTAACATCGTTGTCTGAGTACATCATTTGTACCAGGCCCAACATCGTATCATCGTGGTCTGAGTACATTATTTGTACTAGGACCAACATCGTGGTCTGAGTACATCATTTGTACCAGGGCCAACATAGTAACATCGTTGTCTGAGTACATCATTTGTACCAGGCCCAACATCGTATCATCGTGGTCTGAGTACATTATTTGTACTAGGACCAACATCGTGGTCTGAGTACATCATTTGTACCAGGGCCAACGTCATAACATCGTGGTCTGAGTACATCATTTGTACCAGGGCGAACATCGTAACATCGTGGTCTGAGTACATCATTTGAACCAGGACCAACGTCGTAACATCGTGGTCTGAGTACATCATTTGCACCAGGACTAACATCGTAACATCGTGGTCTGAGTACATCATTTGCACCAGGACCAACATCGTAACATCGTGGTCTTAGTACATCATTTGTACCAGGACCAACGTCGTAACATCGTGGTCTGAGAACATCATTTGCACCAGGACTAACATCGTAACATCGTGGTCTTAGTACATCATTTGCACCAGGACCAACATCGTAACATCGTGGTCTGAGTACATCATTTGTACCGGGACCAACCCAACAAAATGACTTCAAGATATAAATCGTCTTACCATCTGAGTCGGCCATTTTGATCATGACATCTGCGTCCTCTGCCGTGGGGTTGAGACCTAGAAGGGAGGCAGCCTTGACCATTTCCTGTTTGGATATTCGCCCATCTCTGTCTGTATCAATCAACTCAAACGTGTCCTCTATTTCTGTAAATGGAAACCAAAATCAAAATTTTAGCCAAACAACAAAATCTTCCGTCTATGTTATCTCCATCTGTATATTTATTAGGACAAAAATGATTCTTCCATCTCGATACGAAATGACGTCAAATGTACTCAACGTCGATACGAAAAGATAATAGCAGGAGCAACGGAAGCAACGACAAAGAACGGAAAACATCATGAATCAATCACTATAAGAGGCTGGAGGTGAATCCAGGTGCTCTGACAGACGATGAAGCGATTGTACATCATCGAATCATGCGATATTGGTACATATAAATTAATTCTGAATTTATGAATTACCAGATCAGTTTTATCTGTCTAGAGGACTTCATTTCAAAATGATTTCTTTAAACGTTCCGGTGAATATGGAGTGTCGATAAACGGTCCGGTAAATATGGAGTGTCGATAAACGGTCCGGTAAATATGGAGTGTCGATAAACGTTCCGGTAAATATGGAGTGTCGATAAGCGTTCCGGTAAATATGGAGTGTCGATAAGCGTTCCGGTAAATATGGAGTGTCGATAAGCGTTCCGGTAAATATGGAGTGTCGATAAGCGCTAAAAGATTTTTTTCTTACAATTTCACAAATACTGTATTGATGTAATGATTATATAAACTGTCTGGAAAAGTAAAATCGGTGTTTGTTTGACGATCTAAAATGACAGAAACACTGTATTGGATGGTTTATTATATGTTTTTAGGAAACACAAACAAGAGCACTGGATCTTTTTCAAAAAGAAACCAGTAAAAATTGTGTACGAATCATATTAATAACGCTGTATTTAGTTAAGTCGGGAATTAATCAGAGCTTATTTGTTATAATGAGTGTTTATCTGGGATAAGTACTTAGGATTGTTGACTTGAAAGTAGTCAGAATTAATAATTGAATGTTTCCTGTTAGCCGCACTGTTAATAGGGATTAATGGGTTTAGGTACCCACACACTAATTGCCCACTGGTGTCGCCGGAATTTGCCCACTTGTGGCGCCGGAGTATTAATATATCTAGCTTTGTGTGCTTATTAAAACGAAAACAAAAACAAATAAAATTATTTCGTATTGAATCAAATTCGAAATATAGAACTTATAATGTAGTTTATATCATGTACTTATTATTTTGAATTCCAGAAATTGAATGTTTAAGTTTTTATTTGAACAATTATCGTATTATAAATGACAAAAATGTAACCTTATTCTGGCGACAAACTAACGGAGATCTAAACTGAGTACCTTGTGTACTGGTAAAGGCTTAAAGCTCATGTTTAGGGTAAAACGATTTGTTGTCGTAACGGCTTTCCCTAATTACAATTAAGACTCAATTTCAAGTCCTTTATTACGTTGGGTTTTGCGTAACATCGATTTAAACAGTGCGTTACATTACATAGTGTATATTTATAAATATTTATGTTAAAAATACATACCAAAACAACAACAAAATGTTTATAAAACATACCAAAACAACAACAAAATGTTTATAAAGTATTAATAACCAAACATTCATTTCAATTATATCTAGTTTGATTAATCTCTATCAAATCAAATATACTGGACTAAACAAAATACATTTGTACATAAAACACCTCCTCGGTCCCAGATTTTCACCTGCCTACGACCGAAGGTGTAAACATATAAATACGTTTATGAAGATTATCAAGTTTGTACATATAATCAAACATATGAAAGCATTTAACGGAAATTTGTTTACGTGAAAATTTCAGGTAGACATTCTTACAGTACTCGTTGCATAGGACAGACGGCCATACATCTCTGTGATTTATGTACTGAATACACAGCCTGTCAGCCAAACATTTAGCCACAGTAATGGTGACATTGTCAGCATAAACTCTCCCCTCCTCCTCTATATCAGTATAACTAAATCCGCCTGGTAGTACTTTATAATTCACTTAAGAAACCATTTATACAGATCTTTGTATCTGGCTATCTTTACGTTGCTGCCTTGCTGTCCACACGATGTGAATTTGACATAAACATAAGACAGCTTGATCACTATTGCTAACTTCCAACATTGATACTTTACGCCTAGTTTACATAGCGGATAAAACGGTAGATTTGTTTGGATGTTGGCGTAAATGCATGAATTTTCCGATCTTGGTAGGAGTGAATAATTTTTGAACCGAATTCTTTCCGGCTTGTTTTTTTTAAGGTCTCCACAATAAAAGTGATCCTGGAACAAGGTTCCTAAATTTAAACTTGACTGAAGACTAACAATATCGGGGAGCAAGCCTAGCTTGACAGTTTCTTCGGCCATGGATTCACACTTGAGCTTTCAAATCGTTTTCCATATGTGTTTTGAATCTCCTCTATTCAGACGATTCCAAGACAGCAATAAACATTCGTTCACATATGCACGACAGACCTAATGAAGAACTTGTAACACATGGAAATGGCCATATTCGAGTCCTTAATATCTTCTTGCGAATTTAATTAATTTTATTTTTCAATATTTGTTCATGTTGCCGACCAAAGAACTTACGGTTCCATCAAATTCCTGGTATACAGAAAACAACATTCACACAGACCAGTTCCTCAACTTCAATTCACACCATCGAAATTGAAAAGCGACACATCAAACAGGCCCCAATAACATGTGGATACCCCTAGTGGTCGCTAAGGAGAAAAACAAATAGAAAATAAAAACAATGCACATGGCCCAAAGAAACAAAAAAGTACAAACGCAGAGAGAACAACTTCCGGCTTGGTCACTATTCCACACATAAAACGGGTGTCTGAAGCACTTTCAAGTGTGCTGCGCAAACATCACATCAGCACGCCAATGCGACCACACAACATCGTCAAGTAACGTTTAGTTCATCCGAAAGACAAATGGCTGAAGGAAGACAACGCAGGGCTGGTTTACCAAATCCAATGCCACGGCTGCAGCCTTACATACATCGGGAAAACTGGCCGGACATTGAGGACACGCCTTAAAGACCATCAGAAAGACGTTGAATCCATGAAACAGCAAGTCTACACTAGAAAGGAAAACATAGGAGAAACAATACAATAAATCAGCCATTACAGACCATACTTACACACACAACCACATCATAGACTGAACCAACTCGAAAGTGCTTGGAAAAGGAGGACAACTGGAAAGTCAGGGGAAAAAAGAATCCATCGGGGTTAGGAGGGAAGGGGATTCGATGAATAGAGACGAAGGGGGCCAGCAGCTGATTCAACTTTATGACCCCATTTTACCATCCAATAAGGGATGGAATGGGTAAACATGCCGTCCCAATCACCTCCTGCAGTATAAGAGTGCTATTGGGCGAAATGTATCTATGATTTTGACAGCTGACTTTACTGATTCGGCACACTGTGGCTTAGTGAGTTGTTTTTAGCGGTTTAGAGTCAAGACATCGGTCATTTACACTCTTTGCTTGACAAAGGAAACAGACGTTTTCGAAAGCTCGCAAACTACGTTTTCAATTCCTGTTTCTATTAAAAACAAATGTAGCCATTATCGTATAGTATATACGTCTCTGGTTGTGTTAGGTTTAACCTCCTGTTAACAGCTGACGTCACTGAAGGACGTGCCTCCTACTGAGTAACGTACGCGTGCATGTTTGTTTGTGTGATGGAGGCAGGGTGTGTTGGTGTGCTTGCCTCCTTGTGATAGTGCGGATCTGATGCCGACTTTATAGTGCTAACTCACTGAAAGACCATGCCGAAGGCACCCAGCACAGCATTCCACCCGGTCACATTATACTGACAACGGGTAAACCTGTTGTTGCCATTACCCTAAATGTTGAACATTACGCAGGGATCAACAACTACCATTTTTAAGGACTTTGGTATGTCCCGGTCTGGGGACAGAACCCATTGCTTTCCTAACCAGGGCGAACGCTCAACATTCAAGCCAAAAGACAGGTATTGCCAAGCAAGACGCTAGGAAATAAAAGGTATTTAGAAGTAGAAAAAAAGATAAAGATCCCAAATATTGAAATGAGTGCAGCAGATTTATTTTGGTCGCTTTTGTGTCCCCAAATAGACGACGCCAAAGCAAATCCCCAATTCTGCCGGGGGTTCCCTCATTAGTCGCCTCCTACAATACATGCAGTGGGTACCAGCAGGTGTATTCTTTTCCTGATCCCCGACCTGCAGTGGTTTCTCAATAATATACCATGCCGAAGGTACACAGGAAAGTTTTCGACCAAGTCCCATTATATTAACAACGGATGAACCAGTTGTTGCCATTACTATAAATGCTGAACGCTAAGCAGGGAATAACAACTACCATTTGAAGTACTTTGGTCCCGACCTAGGGACAGAATTCATTACCTTCCTCACCTTGGCGAACGCTTAACATTAAAGGCCAGCAGTGAGGTATTGCCAAGCAAGGCACAAGGAAACAAAAGGTTGTTAGGAAGCAGAGAGAAAAAATGAAGACCACATCATATGTTACAATGGGGTAGCAGATCAATCGTCGTTTCTTCCGCGTCCCCTAACCAGAAGACACAGAAGAAATCTCCCGGCTTTGATAGGCAAGGTCCCCACATTAGTCACCTTTCACGACATACAATGGGATATACTCTAATTATAATAACATTACCCGGTGTTTACATTTATGTAAAAATGGAACCCGCGATTTTTGAAGTTGCTGCGAAAATCTTTAATTGTCAACTACAAAAACAAAATGAGGAAAGAAGGAATATAAACTTATAACTGAAATGACAAAAACACTTGTTTCAAATGTATGCAGTAATGTTTATACTTAACTAAAGCTGATTCGTCCTCGTGTTCACAGCAAATTGTGGGACAGGAAAATGACAATGAATTTTAAACTTATAGCTCTGCTTTTAAACAAAAAACAAATGAAGTATTCAAGAAATCAAAACTACGAGTATTTTATCTATAAAATTGGAATGAAATTACTATATTTCCTTTAACTTTTTTTTTATATTTTTTTTTTATTTTAACAATTGAAATATCACTAAATAAATTTTTAACTCAACCATGTTATTGAAGCATGATACATTTGGATTTAGAATATTTTAGAATGATTTAGAATGATCCCGCTATTTTACACTTAGTTAACTGTACCCTAACATACATGTACATTACATAAGTGATTTAGAATGATCCCGCTATTTTACACTTAGTTAATTATAACTGTAGCCTAACATACATGTACATTACATAAGTGATTTAGAATGATCCCGCTATTTTACACTTAGTTAACTGTACCCTAACATACATGTACATTATATAAATGCTTTAGAATGATCCCGCTATTTTACACTTGGTTAACTGTATCCTAACATACATGTACATTACATAAATGTGTTTTATAAGTAAGCTCTATTGTATTATAATGTATGAAACACGTGACGCATATAGCGACTGGGGATTATAACGCTTAATTGATCAAGGATAAGTATGTAAGCTTAAATGTTCTATAACTGGATTATCTGTTAGGCGTTTTCTTTTGTTTTACACCGAGTTATTCCCCCTTGTAGCCTCGATGTCAGAAGAGATTTATTGTGGCAACCAACTCACTCCCACTGTGGCTTTCTGGTATATATGTGCACTCAACTTTGATTCATCAGAAGTATGATGCAAAGAAAGTATATTATATTTCTGACGTTACGAAGCAAGGTTCCGTGTTATTTTCGATCTGAATTTTTCAGGATTTGACTTAAAGCTAAATAATAATGTAACAAGAAAGAGAGAAGTGTATTTCAACCGGGGATCGAACCCGCGATCCCTAGGTTCCTTGTCGGGCGCTCTTCCACTGAGCTTCAGGGAAATACCCTCTAGCTCGAAGCTAGAAGCCGTTTTAATCATATGTACAATTGAAATCTGCCACACTACTCTCCCCTTCTTAAATGTGTTCACCTTCGAACACCATAACCCAGGTACTAACACCTTGTCACCACAGGGAGGGCCACGGACACCATTTGTAACAGGAAAGAGAATAGTGTGCTTCCACTTGGAATCGAACCCACCATCCCTAGGTTCCTAGTCGGTCGGTCTACCACTGAGATAAAGGGAAATACCCTCTAGCAGAAGGCGCCCTTAATACTATGCATCGTTAAAATCGGCCCCACTACGTTACTCTTCACGTTGTAGCACAGGGATTCGAGAATTTGTTACAGCTTATGTTTGGACCTAAACTAAGGTGTCCAGGGCAATTTTACATGGTTTAGGGGATGAGATCAAATTTCGTTAAAACTGCCTTCCCAAATGTTAACGATGGTACCTAAAACATCTAAAACAAGTACTAATTGTAATGGGGGACCATTACAGATGTCCCCCAAACTGCCCCCCATAGTCGCAAAGATACATCAGAAAAGGACCACATTGGCATAAAACACCTTCATACTAAATTTAAGTGAAATCGAACAATATCGGCATTTCGACCAATCTGTTGTTGGTATGGCAACGAAACCTATGCAGTTGAATTTGCAGTCCCCTAATACCCCTATATACCAATTTTCATAAAAAACAAATAATGAATAAATTTCGAACAATCATAAGCCTCTGTGTGGTTGCTATATAGTTACTATGGCAACGAAATATATGCGGTTTAATTTGCAGTCCCCTAATACCCATATATACCAATTTTCAATTTTTCAACTCCGTTTCGGAAACTTAATTACTCTGAACACCTTAGTTTAGGTCAAAATATAGCTGTAACAAATTTAAAATAATTGTGGTTTTTGCATTCACTGCATGGGCGTTTATATTTACTGTTTCCCTCTTGCATTCTTGTGTATTTAATGCATTTCAGTACACTCTTTTTATCAATATATACATGACCACTTAGGAATTGAGATCGAGACGGAGAGTGGAGACAGGGACGGTTTGGGAATCTGAACTATTGTGTCAGGGAGGGGGTGGTATACAAAGATATAGGTAGCCTGACGTACAATCCAGTAGGGTGTAAGGTTGGTATGTGATGTGTAATAAAAGGGTGCTTGTCAGTAGATCTATCCTGTAAGCTGCGAACTGTATAGCAGAAGGTAGTCGGAGTTATTTCCCCTTTTGTATATAATCTCAGGTTTAATAGATATATAGTCTGGTAGGTAACCTAATCATTTTCTCGTCCAATCGGGGAAGCGAATCATGGACGTGTCTTGGTGAACGGCAAGTGCGTTATCCACTGTGCCAACCGACAATAAATACCTCATTAAGTCGAAAAAAAATTGATAACACAAGTATTAAAGATGATTAAATTGACGCGCAACTGTTTTCGTTTGCGACAGTCACTCAGACATTGATTGTGGTGGCTCCTGTGGACTGCCGACTTCTCTAGAGAAGCTCTGAATCAGGGAAAAATGACCAGGGAAACTCGAGCGCGTGAGAACTACACCCGTCATGTGATCAATATCGTCCAAGCAGACACGCTGTTATATACATGGAGATGAGATGTAAAGATATAAGTAACTCTGACGCAATTGAGGAACGAGTAATTCTGTGGTTTGATCTATATCACATATTCCATGAGTAATGTAGTTAGGAAATATAAGAATAAATAAACGACGTCATGTACGAACTACTAAGTACTATAGTATGTAGTTTACGTACCTTAGGAAGACTAGATACATATTTGTTTACTATCATAAAACAACAAGCACGTTGGGTAACAACAAGCACCTGATCGGTAACAACAAGCACATGTTCGGTAACAATAAGCACCTGTTGGGTAACAATAAGCACATGTTCGGTGACAATAAGCACGTAATCGGTAACAACAAGCACATGCTGGGTACCAACAAGCACATGTTCGGTAACAACAAGCACATGCTGGGTACCAACAAGCACATGTTCGGTAACAACAAGCGACTGGTCGGTGACAATAAGCACGTCCTCGGTGACAACAAGCACCTGTTGGGTAACAACAAGCACATGTTCCATAACAACAAGCACCTGTTGGGTAACAATAAGCACATGTTCGGTGACAATAAGCACGTAATCGGTAACAACAAGCATATGCTGGGTAACAACAAGCCCCTGTGCGGTAACAACAAGCACGTGATCGGTAACAACAAGCACGATGGGTAACAACAAGCACATGCTGGTTAACAACAAGCACATGTTCGGTAACAATAAGCACCTGTTGGGTAACAATAAGCACATGTTCGGTGACAATAAGCACGTAATCGGTAACAACAAGCACGATGGGTAACAACAAGCACATGCTGGGTACCAACAAGCACATGTTCGGTAACAACAAGCGACTGGTCGGTGACAATAAGCACGTAATCGGTAACAACAAGCATATGCTGGGTAACAACAAGCACTTGTTGTGTAACATCAATGGCCTGATCTGTAGCAACAAGTACCTGTTCGGTAATAATAAGCACCTGTTTGTTAACAACAAGCACCTGTTGGGTAACAATAAGCACATGTTCGGTGACAATAAGCACGTAATCGGTAACAACAAGCATATGCTGGGTAACAACAGGCACCTGTTCGGTAACAACAATCACTTGTTGTTACCCAACAAGTGCTTGTTTTTACCAAACAGGTACTTGTTGTTACAACACATGTACTTGTTGTTACCACACAGGTACTTGTTGTTACAGATCAGGGGCTTGTTGTTACCCAGCATGTGCTTGTTGTTACCGATCAGGGGCTTGTTGTTACCCAACATGTGCTTGTTGTTAACCAACAAGTGATTGTTGGGTAACAACAAGCTCCTGATCTGTAACAACAAGCACCTAATCGGTAACAACAAGCACATGCTGGGTACCAACAAGCACATGTTCGGTAACAACAAGCACCTGTTCGGTACCAACACGCACCTGTTCGGTAACAACAATCACTTGTTGGGTAACAACAAGCACTTGTTGGGTAACAACAAGCACCTGATCGGTAACAACAAGCACCTGTTCGGTAACAAGCACCTGTTCGGTAACAAGAAGCACCTGAACGGTTAGAACAGGTACTTGTTGTTACAGGTCAGGTGCTTGTTGTTACCCAACAATCACTTGTTGGGTAACAACAAGCTCCTGTTCGGTAACAACAAACAACTCTTCGGTGACAACAAGCACCTGTTGGGTAACAATAAGCACATGTTCGGTGACAATAAGCACCTGTTCGGTAACAACACGCACCTGTTCGGTAACAACAAGCACGTGATCGGTAACAACAAGCACATGCTGGGTAACAACAAGCACCTGCTCGGTAAAAACAAGCACCTGTTCGGTAACAAGAAGCACCTGAACGGTTAGAACAAGCACATTTTGGGTAACACCAAGGACCTGTTCGGTAACAACAAGCACCTGTTCGGTAACAACAAGCACCTGTTCGGTAAAAACAAGCACCTGTTCGGTAACAACAAGCACATGTTCGGTAACAACAAGCACCTGTTGGGTAACAACAAGCTCCTGTTCGGTAACAACAAACAACTCTTCGGTGACAACAAGCACCTGATCCGTAACAACAAGCACGTGATCGGTAACAACAAGCACATGCTGGGTAACAACAAGCACATGTTCGGTAACAACAAGCACCTGTTGGGTAACAATAAGCTCATGTTTGGTGACAATAAGCACCTGTTGGGTAACAATAAGCATATGTTCGGTGACAATAAGCACCTGTTCAGTAACAACAAGCACATGTTCGGTGAAAATAAGCACATGTTGGGTAACAGCAAGCACCTGTTCGGTGACAATAAGCACGTGATCGGTACCAACAAGAACCTGTTCGGTAAAAGCAAGTACCTGATCTGTAACAACAAGCACCTGATCTGTAACAACAAGCACCTGATCTGTTACAACAAGTATATGATATGTAACAATAAGCACCTGATCTGTATCAACAAGCACCGGATATGTAACAATAAGCACCTGATCTGTATCAACAAGCACCTGATTGGTAACAACAAGCACCTGTTGGGTAACAACAAGCACCTGT
>NW_018403861.1:1752-2151 GCF_002113885.1 Mizuhopecten yessoensis | reverse complement strand
AAGCACCTGTTCGGTAACAACAAGCACCTGTTCGGTAACAACAAGCACCTGGTCGGTGACAACAAGCACCTGTTGGGTAACAATAAGCACATGTTCGGTGACAATAAGCACGTCATCGGTAACAACAAGCACCTGTTCGTTGACAATAAGCACTTGATCGGTAACACTAAGCACCTGTTCTGTAACAACAAGTACCTGTTGGGAAACAACAAGCACTTGTTCGGTAAAAACAAGTACCTGATCGGTAACAAAAAGCACCTGAACGGTTAGAACAAGCACATGTTGGATAACACCAAGCGCCTGTTCGGTAACAACAAGCACCTGTTCGGGAACAACAAACAACTCTTCGGTGACAACAAGCACCTGATCCGTAACAACAAGCACGTGATCGGTAACAAC
>NW_018403861.1:1369-1621 GCF_002113885.1 Mizuhopecten yessoensis | reverse complement strand
CCTGTTGAGAAAAAAAACACCTGTTCGGAAACAACAAGTACCTGCATTGTAACAACAAGCACCTGATCTGTAACAACAAGTACCTATTGGGTAACAACAAGTACCTGATCTGTAACAACAAGCACCTGATCTGTAACAACAAGTACCTATTGGGTAACAACAAGTACCTGATCTGTAACAACAAGCACCTGATCGGTAACAACAAGCACATGATGGGTAACANATGATTGGTAACAACAAGCACCTGTTCGT
>NW_018403861.1:0-559 GCF_002113885.1 Mizuhopecten yessoensis | reverse complement strand
AATAAGCACCTGTTGGGTAACAATATGCACATGTTCGGTGACAATTAGCACGTAACCGGTAACAACAAGCACCTGTTCGTTGACAATAAGCACGTGATCGGTAACAATAAGCACCTGTTGGGTAACAACAAGCACATGATTCGTAAAAACAGGCACCTGTTCGGTAACAACACGCACCTGTTCGGTGACAACAAGCACCTGTTCAATGACAAATAGCACCTGCTCGGTAACAACAAGCACGTGATCGGTAACAACAAGCACATGCTGGGTAACAACAAGCACCTGTTCTGTAACAACAAGTACCTGTTGGGAAAAAACAAGAACCTGTTCGGTAACAACAAGTACCTGTGATGTAACAACAAGTACCTGATCGGTAACAATAAGCACCTGATTGATAACAACAAGCACCTGATCGGTAACATCAAGCACCTGTTGTGTAACAACAAGNCAAGCACCTGTTGGGTAACAACAAGCACCTGATCTGTAACAACAAACACCTGATCTGTAACAACCTGCACCTGTTGGGTAACAACAAGCACCTGATCTGTAACAACAAGCA
>NW_018403860.1:134648-134852 GCF_002113885.1 Mizuhopecten yessoensis | reverse complement strand
GTAGAAGGACATGTCTATGTATTTTCACGAACATGACCTATTGGAGACGCCGGTTTTAGGACATGTCCATGTATTTCCACGAACATGACCTATTGGACACGCTGGTGGTAGGACATGACCTATTGGACACGCTTGTAGAAGGACATGTCTATGTATTTCCACGAATATGACCTATTGGACACGCCGGTTTAAGGACATGTCTAG
>NW_018403860.1:107441-131606 GCF_002113885.1 Mizuhopecten yessoensis | reverse complement strand
ATTTCCACGAACATGACCTATTGGACACGCCGGTTGTAGGACATGACCTATTGGACACGCCGGTGGTAGGACATGTCTAATGTGTGACGTTTCGATGTGGTGTCTCATTAAAGTGGCCCCTTATTGGTCTCGTCATCAGTGGGAATCCTCGCCATGCATGACCGTAGTTGTTGGGGAGGAATAAAGGCCAATTTAGGCCTTCGTTCATGCTGTAATTAAATTAATGCAATTCTGATTAAAACGATATAAACTTGATATTATTATAGTCCATTCATGTACATAAGTATGTTAAATATAAATATTTTGTAACGTTTATGTTTAAATGGAATTTGAATTTGAATATAACCAATGATAGATGATTATCATTTTAATGTATTTTTCAGAGGTGATATTGATATATCCATGCCACTGTAGACCCCATCAGGGTTCTCTTTCCGAAACATGTCCTAAAGGAGGTCTCACATCCTTAAGTCCTTTGTAAAAAAAACAACACCAAATAGCGATAGAAATATGAGTGTTGCAAATATAATAATAATAGATTTCCACGCATCTGCGCCTTTTGGTTACAGCTATATTTTGCATATATAAAATGGAGAAAACCTGTTTATTTATATAATTATCTGTTGACATATTTGACAATTTCGTAGAAAGTCTGAAAATCACTTAGATACCGATATTATCAGAGCTAGAAAGTCGACAATGAACAGAATGTGTCTAGTGAATTATATATATAACGTGCTATACAGTTCACGGCGAATATGTACTCCGTTTTTGTTCCTACTTCTGTAACACACATTTAATTGCCTTCATTACAACATCTATACATATAAAAGTAACGCTTCACTCTGCATTACCACCGATATAGGATTGTGTGAATGTACCCGTAAACCTTGTATACAAGTTTAAAGTCCTTTTCTATCAATCCCTACTTTCCATTTCATTACAACGTTTCGTTGCAGAATAGATCATGAAACACGTGAAAAACACCCACTTGTAATCGCCGCATACATATCAGGACATCATGTGATTAAATAACAAATTTGCACATTTGCAAAAGATTGTCATACATTGTTACATGTATCTCTTTTTAAGCGTTGTACACGTAAAATGAAGTAATCTCAACTTTTCAAATAGAAATTAGAATCTGATGTTCGACTTTCGCTTAAGGAAGATAACCCCATCGCTTATTCATTAATGTCAACTACTTAACACTTCACATGCTCACAACATTTGTTCTTGTAGATATCGGCCAATTTCATTCAATTCACGTGCATCATTATGATAACGCCATCGATAATGACGTGTTTGACTACCGATACATGTAGTCGACTACTATTGTATTTATCCCTAACCCCTAGTCTCCCATCGTGTAAAATACTTACATATATATGTAACTAATGTACAGTCAATGCGGTTGTTGTCAATAATGCTGTCATACAGTTGTATTATGTCATGCTTGGAAAATGCTCGCTATTCTAGGTTATTCTGAATATAGTATGGTAGTCATCATTATCTCATAAGGAGACAAGCTGTTTTCTTTATGTGATATTAAGTTATTGATTATGCTCATACGTGTGCTTAAAAATATAAAAGAAAAAAATAAAATTAGAAAAAACCTTACTGCCTGGAAATAATCTGATATCCTTATTTAGAATCAACATATATAATTAAGTCATGCTGATTTTGTTTTGGCGGAACATTTGATATATTCGCGTAACGCAAGTACGTGTCTATCTTGTCCATGTAGTTGTATACATATGCATGTCGTATCTTGTTCTTCTTCAACACAATCTATCTCACATCAGCTGTATACACACATAAATACTTAAACAACCATTTCGCACTGCTTTTGCACCGAAATGACATCGTTTCTAACGTAACGTTGCCCCTTCCTGCATAATTGACAGACTCTTCTATTAATTTTCCTCCTTACGTAGAGATCACTTTAGCTTACATAAACACCACCTGTAAATCCTTATTTTATGTGATAAAAAGACACTTCGGTGTGAGGCTATAACGCTTTCACCTTTTTCTTTTGTTCTTGTGATACGTGTAAACAGGTGTATAACAGCTAGAAAGTCGTTACGACATTCCAACTGAAGTTAGCAGGACAACCGCAAATTCCACCCATTATCATCGCTATGGGCTGGTATTGGCCGTAACGAAACTAATATAATCATATTCTAAGTATCGAATATGTTCAAAAATTACCTAAACGTTACCGTCGTATCCTTGCCCATTAACATGTGTGAGTTTGGTAAACTATCAGTTGTTTATATCACTAATGATTTCATTAATGTTGAATATGAATGTAACCAATGATCGCCGGTGATGAGGCAAGCTTTTCATTCCATGCAATTTTCGGAGGCGTTGTTATCTTCATGTAGAACCGACATTTACCCTTCAACAACTCCCTAGGGTAACAGACAAATCAGCGTTGTTCCTGGTCGTGACTAAGAACGCTTACATCAGCTAGAGGTAGATTGAATAAGTACGAATGGATTAAATTACCTTTCTATGTGGTTAGTAAGATATAATTATGTGTAACATTATGCATTGGAGAAACGTTCACTGGTCACAAGCCTTCTTACAACACCCTCAGATACACCTACAAGCTAAATGGACCATTTCACGTTATGTTTGCGCCGAAATGACATCGTTTTTGATGTATCAGACGTCCTTTCCTGTATCAAACGTAACGCGAATTTAGAATCGTCCATTCTATTTTCGTAACCTTTCCTTCTGTTGACGTCTTATTAGCTTACATAACACATCGCCATTTGTCACATTCACATCCGTTGACGATCTACCTATAGCATAACCTCATTACTGTCTTACAGGTTCGATTATGGGCTTTTTCTTTAAAATGATGTCACGTAATCATCTGAAAATGATATTGGTTTCAACATAAACACTTTTTAATGCAAAGTAGTATTCCGTTGACATCCGGATAAGGAGGTACTCGGTGTTTAATTCTGAAGTATCGAAAACATGTATTATCAAAAAAGTGATCTAGGTGGCATTTATAACGATTAAAAAAAGGAATAAACATTTCTAATGGACATCCGTTTAAGGAGGTTGTACGACCAGTTCTGATCCCGGACCTGGTACCTACTTACCTCTCCGTGATAATGTACGTAAAAGTCTAAATGTGGACACGGTGAAACGTTGTCCCACAGACACCTGCGTTGTTAGAACTAACAGGTCTGTGTTATGACATGTATCCGGTAACTCAATTATTCATATATAAATCAACTTTATCACATTATCCATCCACACATTAGTCATAGGTTCGTATATCAGGTGATGTAATGTGGTCATCTTCAATGGAAGCTGTGTTGATACTTCTGATTTACTGAAAAGGAGCATTGTAGAGATTACCCAACAAGGCAATGTCAACTACTCATCGAGTTTAACTCCGAATGAAACTTGATCGGGGTCTACACACTAGATGGAGAAAATGCCCATCAGCCGTATTATAAAATGCCACGTTTGAACTCAAATAAAGTGCAAATTAATAAATCTGTCTTCAAGCTTTACTTATGATGTTTATGTGTTGTTTATTACAAAACCCTGAATGTGTAGGTGACCCATTACGTAAGTAAGCCTCGACAAGTTTTATAAAGTCAGATGGAAATACCACAGATTACTGTCCATTCTGTCACATAAGTTAATGCAAGACCTCAATTGTAAATTTGCTGGAGAGAAATAATTGGTATCGACCAGGCAATATCTATCTTATAATTATTTTCTATAAGTGTGTACTGCAGTAATTATAAGTAGGTGCTCATCTAAAATAACGATCAACAACCGCCGATGCTCTGTGGATGAAACGAGGCCAAGCCTTCCGGTCCCCAAACACTTAAATATGCCAAACCACTCCCGACAAAACACGAGGCCATGGATACATTTGTAACAGCAGTGTATGGGATGACAAACAGACATAAATGAAAAAGCGATAGCTGATTCAACCAATGTACACCAGTTACCTGGTCGGTAATGTACACCAGTTACCTGGTCGGTAATGGATGCTGGCCATTCTCTCTTTCAAATGTCAGTTGCCAAAACAGCCCCTATTTTACAGGCAATCCAGTTTTTAACGAAGCCCATGATGTCTTTGTAGGTGCGACACTCTTGGGCAACACATACTTCTTTATTGCCAATACCTGTTTTAAAATAATGCCAATGTTTCTCGGTCTGTTCACCACAGAATAAGGGTATGAAGTTATTAATGTGAGTGGCTATTTACAGACAAATATGTTTCCATTGTTCTTGCCAGCCTCAGTTTATATATTGTATGTATCTCTTTACAAGTCGACACTAGTTTCTTACTAGCCATTTACTCCGTATTGAACCTTATACGTGTTGTATTAGTGGGAACATAATACTTTTGATACAATGTTTCAATTATCTGACCCCGACAACTACATATAGATGCCATTTCTATGAGTATTGTGTTAACATCATGCACTGTATTTAGGTGAATATATGTTATGTACTTTTTTTGCTGCTGTTGTTTTGGGCACCGTATATTTGAGTATATTATCGTATTTATTATTAGTTGCTGTCAGTTTCGTGTGTTGTATAGGTATTGTCTGGAAAATTAAATTTGAAAGTTGAACAAAATGTTCTGTCTGCATTGCATTGTCAAATAACAGTGATGTGTCTTGTATATGTCCTACTCATTAACTGTGTAAGATGACGAGGTTATTAAGGATAATTTCTTACCAAAGCACTTTCCACTTGTTCTTTGTTATACGTTACATGTTTAAGCGTAACTTATTCCACTTGTTCTTATGTGGTACTGTTAGCCTGTTTGTACTCTAAAGAAAACAATCGAATGTTTGTATTTCGTATATTGTCTATTTGACGGCTTTGAAGAACATCAAGTGAATTAAGTTGTATTTGGTAAAGCTAGAAACAGCATCTTACTTAATAGAAGAAAAAATTGGCGAGCACTTCAAAAGGGAATGGATTTATTTACGTGGAAAAATAGTATTCTATGATGTTGTATGTAGATCCAGAGATGTAGGGTGATCTTAAAAGGATCATATATATTCCCCGATTTAGTAAGGTACATGTATTTGATATTAGGTTTCAGATACAAGCGAAGCATTATCTTAAATATAAGTTAGGAAAAATAACAGATTGCAACAATTGTCATCGAGAAAAAAAACTTCTTTGCAGCTTGCATATATCTTCCGCTTTCTATTTTGACCGGTGGAGTCAGGCTTGACCAGTGAGGTTTGACACCGGAGTCGTATGTCTGTGTCCACGATGGCCGATGGGGTCGCCTCTCAACGTCCTAGTTTGATCACCATTGGAGTCTGTTTTTACCAGTAAAGGCTAGTTGGATTGGCAGGTTTTGGTTTCGAGATGGTGTCGTTTGTCCAGATCCACGATGACCGATAGGGTCGCCTTCCTACGTCCTAGTCTGACCAGTGGAATCTGTTTGGAACGATGGCATCTGATTTGACCTGTGGAAAATTGCTCAACTGATGGGTTACTTTACGCCAAGTGTTGTCTGATAACTACCCTACTTATTTTTCCCATTTGTACTTATTTGTACGAAGAGACGCCGAACTGTTGGTTTCGGAATTAAACTGTAGAAAAACCTAGCTAGCAGGGGTAATCAACAGTATGGTAAAGTGACTTATTGAAATTATTATCGTGTTGAATCACAAGTTGGAATAAAATGTGTTCAAATTCCTATCATGTGAAAATGATAATTCCTCACAAATGAAATCATGCCTTTGAAATTAACATGAATTAAACTTATGAGTCACTCGACGGCAGGTACAATGCTTTCGATACCGATCTAATGACCATACCTGTTGCCACTTGACAGCTAAAGTAATTAATGTCATTGATGTTTAAGACCTGTCTTATAAATAGTATGTTGGTAACAAGTTCAAGTTTAAAAATAGCTTCCCAATTGACAGCATAGGGATAATTCTGCTATATATGACAGTGTCCACGGACATATACGGGATACATATGGAAATGGTTACTTTGACAGGGTAAACTTATGTATACATAGGTCATTATTTCTGTCTAGAGCAACACATAATTAGAAATGTACTTTAAACCACATCCTATTGTCAAAGCCTCAAATCGTTTTAATGGTCTAATTATAAATGATAATTTATGAGATCGTCTGTACAATAAACCCCACATATATTATAATTCATGGATATGTCACTGCGCCTTCTATGTCACCCACGCAATAACACGTAAAGCGCCCAGTTACCTCGCTCATGTGCTTCGTGCCCTCATTTCCGGTTTAGATCTAATTCCATTCACCGGATGTTGTTTCCACACTTATTTTACACTAGTGCCACTTCCGCTTGGATCGTATACGGGCGTTGTGAGGTCAAGTTGCCTTTTCTCCTTGCTCTTACAGACCCCGGAACTGGCCTGTTAGTTTTTTATGGCTAATTCATTAGCCAGCCGTTTGTTGTGTTCTGTTTGTGTACGTTTGTTCCCTAGAGGAAAAGCAAGCATCTACAATGTTTTCTTCACATTGTGTGCCCTCTTGATGAGAGCTTGTTATCTGTGCCTGCTGAACACCTCGCCCTTCACACGCACGCTGTTCACCGGCTAGGCGTCTTCACAAACTCTTTATTACATCTCCTTTATTTGGACAGTTAATGTCGGAAAACGGTTTAATACAAATTGGAAATTAATCGGGAGGTGGTAAACATAGGGTACACAGCGACACTACCTGACGCCTATGAGTGAAACCTGACCCTCCATGGTTGGAGGTAGTAGCAATCGGGTCACGAACTCTTAAGTACGGATGAGTCGTAAAAAGTGCCAATGGTTCATTACCCTGAACTTCAAAATTAACCGATTATCGAACACACACGCAGAAAGTGCAACGTACGAAATTTATGCTGAAGACTATTTACCGGGGCAACCTTCTCCCTGAGAGATTTTAGAAGGGATTAACGACGTACACTGTACTTGAACATCAAATGTCCATGTCCAAAACCCTTAGTATGGTGTGTATCAACCTTTTATGTCTGATGTCACAGCTTATAAGAAAACCATTGGTTGCAATAATCCTGGAAAATGCGCCTATGTCGATAAGTCACATATTGAAAAAAAGGATAGCCTAAATACATTGATAGTGGTACATGCTAGTATTGCAATAGATAATAGATTATACAACAACCTTCTTCGTTTTCGCTGCCGGTTTTGTTCGCCTTGATTCGCCTCTCAAATGAGGGCGAATTCACCATACGAGCCGATATTAGTTACCAGTATACCACACTTTAAATGCTTGTAGTTATTTTTTTTATCAACCATAACAGCGAAAGTACTATAAAAGTACTGAGCGTATAAATAATATAGTTATAAATACTATGTAATACAACTTAATTAACTTGTTATTATGTAACAAGATGATATTATTATAATACTACAGATATAAGAGTATATATCAATATGATAAAGTACCTTAGCGTATCAAATGATAGTTACAAACTAAATATGCTGCAATAATAATTAGAAAAAAGTGTTTAAGGAGCGTATATAATTTAAAAATAATAAAAATAAAAACTATAAACGAATATAATAAACTTTAAAAGATAAATGTCGTATAAAATAACACAATATTCTTAAACGTTCCTGTCATTATTCAAACTGAGACATGATGAAGGTACATGTAATGATACTATAGGATTTTTTCGCCTATTTAAAAATGTAAATTTTGAGGACCCCATAATATTAGATCAATACATTGTTTTTAACTATACAAGTACAAGTGTACATTAACACCACATCTAATTTGCAACTCATACATGTATTGTATTCGTTCAACAAAGTTCCAATTATAAAAGCTTTTAGCTGATATAATAATGATACACAAAATCCCCTCATTAACTCATTATACATGTGTTTTCAGTAATGTTCCAGTTACATAATTTGTTATTAAACATCTCGAACTTCTATAATGGTAAAGGGATCAAATCTGTAATAGGTGCCAATATAGAGCAACATTTTTTGAAAATGAACCCTTTGTTAAGTAGAAATAACAAAGGAACACGATATAATCATGTACTTGATATATAATTCGGCCAATTTAAGAATATGCTCGTAAAGTGTTGCATAGTTGTGCCGGTAAAATGAAACAAATCTTGAGAAACTGCAATAGGGAGCTAAACAAATAGTTACATGGTTACCAATGTACACGAAAACCAAACAAATAGTTACATGGTTACCAATGTACACGAAAACCAAAGCAATATATGCGGAAACTGGCATATTACAATTACGTAATCAAAGACAAAGCCAGGATTGTTGTCTCGTTTTTTTCTCGTTATACCTAATGTCCCTCCGATATCATAATATTGAGGAGTTGACTTTATATAAAGTTGTAAGCTTAGGAGCTCACAATAAGTAAGAGGATAGGAGTTGGACGAATTTTATTAACCGTATGAAAACTATTGTTGTATCGAATTCCTTATCTTTAGTTTTGTGTTAATTGTATCAAACTATGAAACAATTATCATGTTGTCTGCGTACAGTTTTAGTGATCTTCGTTCCCTTTCCTTTATATTTCGTGACTGTTTACCTTATTCTTTAAAAGACTGTCTCTGAAACAGCGACTATTGCGCATGTTATTTATCATTTATATTTCATTTAACAGGGAGAAAGCATTGATAACCTACAATAATGTACACAATCAATTAGTGTCATTTGCAAATGAAAATGTGTATAACCTTAACCAAATAATTGTGACATAAAATCTAACGTTAACCTCTGAAACACAATCATTGGTGTTAAAGATATAGGAAACGTAATGTAGAACTCTAAAACCTAAAACAATATGTTATAGTTAATACCATACACGGAGCACGTGTTTCCTGTCAAATAGTGCCATGTTCCAGATGTTGGCTATATATGTTGTGAAACCTGCGGACATGTTTGTTTTAACCTATATATCAAAATTGAGGAACAAAACATGTTTGGTTGAAATTGTGAAACTATGTGGCAAAGAGAAAACAACCACAAGTTGAAAACGGCTCAAACGAAACGATGTAAAATTCCTACGAAATTGCATGTTTCCTGTCTTCGCCCTGGTGTGTTTCATGTCCACATGCCGTTATAAAAACAGACCCCCTTTTCTTTAATCTGAAATGTACATTTTAACGCAGTATAAGGCTGTCATAGAGATGAATTACCAGCCCGTGCTGATACCCACGTGACATCTCAATCCCTTTGATCAGAAACTACCTGGTGTAAAAACAGTCATGTTATTATCCGATTAACCATGTACCTTGTCAGTTAGCGAAAATTCATTCAATCTGGTTTTTTCCAATGTATACATAAATCGACAAATTATCTCTTATTTATTAAGAAAGAAACGCCCAGTCATTTATACATTTTGTATGATCTGCACTCAGCTCTCTGTCGTTATCACTTATAATTTATAACAATAAATAATATATTATTTGATAGTATTCAATATTTCATATTAAACGTCTTTTGTGAGTTTTGTATTATTGATATATCGCAGAGTATATATAACTGTTCTAGCCTGTCAATCTGTAATTGTTCATTACTATATACGTCGCTGGACCTTATGCTATTGAGCTGTTGACAAAACCAGATTTTGTTTGGCCACTAATTCTGCAGGAAACCATTGTTAGGGTTTTGCAGTTAAATTCCCTAAAGTTAAAGTGTGTAGGGAGTTAACACACGTTACACTACATTGATGCTTGGGGAGTTAATTACACGTTACATTGATGTGTGGGGAGGTAACTACACCCTACATTGATGTGTGGGGAGGTAACTACACCCTACATTGATGTGTGGGGAGTTAACTACACCTTACATTGATGTGTGGGGAGGTAACTACACCTTACATTGATGTGTGGGGAGGTAACTACACCCTACATTGATGTGTGGGGAGGTAACTACACCCTACATTGATGTGTGGGGAGGTAACTACACCCTACATTGATGTGTGGGGAGGTAACTACACCCTACATTGATGTGTGGGGAGGTAACTACACCCTACATTGATGTGTGGGGAGGTAACTACACCCTACATTGATGTGTGGGGAGGTAACTACACCCTACATTGATGTGTGGGGAGGTAACTACACCCTACATTGATGTGTGGGGAGGTAACTACACCCTACATTGATGTGTGGGGAGGTAACTACACCCTACATTGATGTGTGGGGAGGTAACTACACCCTACATTGATGTGTGGGGAGGTAACTACACCCTACATTGATGTGTGGGGAGGTAACTACACCCTACATTGATGTGTGGGGAGGTAACTACACCCTACATTGATGTGTGGGGAGGTAACTACACCCTACATTGATGTGTGGGGAGGTAACTACACCCTACATTGATGTGTGGGGAGGTAACTACACCCTACATTGATGTGTGGGGAGGTAACTACACCCTACATTGATGTGTGGGGAGGTAACTACACCCTACATTGATGTGTGGGGAGGTAACTACACCCTACATTGATGTGTGGGGAGGTAACTACACCCTACATTGATGTGTGGGGAGGTAACTACACCCTACATTGATGTGTGGGGAGGTAACTACACCCTACATTGATGTGTGGGGAGGTAACTACACCCTACATTGATGTGTGGGGAGGTAACTACACCCTACATTGATGTGTGGGGAGGTAACTACACCCTACATTGATGTGTGGGGAGGTAACTACACCCTACATTGATGTGTGGGGAGGTAACTACACCCTACATTGATGTGTGGGGAGGTAACTACACCCTACATTGATGTGTGGGGAGGTAACTACACGTTACATTGATGTATGGGGAGGTAACTACATCCTACATTGATGTGTGGGGAGGTAACTACACCCTACATTGATGTGTGGGGAGTAAACTACACCCTACATTGATGTGTGGGGAGTTAACTACACCTAACATTGATGTGTGGGGTGGTAACTACACCCTACATTGATGTGTGGGGAGGTAACTACACCCTACCTTGATATGTGTGGGGAGGTAACTACACCTTACATTGATGTGTGGGGAGGTAACTACACCTTACATTGATGTATGGGGAGGTAACTACACCTGACATTGATATGTTTGGAGTTAGCTACACCCTACATTGATGTATGGGGAGGTAACTACACCCTACATTGATGTGTGGGGAGTTAACTACACGTTACATTGATGTGTAGGGAGGTAACTACACCCTACATTGATATGTGGGGTGGTAACTACACGTTACATTGATACGTTTGGCTACATTGATGCTTGGGGAGTTAACTACACGTTACATTGATGTGTGGGGAGTTAACTACACCTAACATTGATGTGTGGGGAGGTAACTACACCTTAAATTGATGTATGGGGAGGTAACTACACGTTACATTTATGTGTGGGGAGGTAACTACACCTTACATTGATGTGTGGGGAGAGTTAACTACACCCTACATTGATGTGGGGGGGGTTAACTACACCCTACATTGATGTGTGGGGAGTTAACTCCACCCTACATTGATGTGTGGGGAGTTAACTCCACCCTACATTGATGTGTGGGGAGTTAACTGCACCCTACATTGTTGTGTGGGGAGATAACTACCCCCTACATTGATGTGGGGGGAGTTAACTACACCCTACATTGGTGTGTGGGGAGATAACTACACGTTACATTGAGGTAACTACACCTTACATTGATGTGTGGGGAGGAAACTACACCCTACATTGATGTGTGGGGAGTTAACTACACCTTAAATTGATGTATGGGGAGGGAACTACACGTTACATTGATGTGTGGGGAGTTAACTACACCTAACATTGATGTGTGGGGAGGTAACTACACCTTAAATTGATGTATGGGGAGGGAACTACACGTTACATTGATGTGTGGGGAGATAACTACACCCTACATTGATATGGGGGGAGGTAACTACACCCTACATTGGTATGGGGAGGTAACTACACCTTACATTGATATGTTTGGAGTTAACTACACCCTACATTGATGTGTGGGGGGTTAACTACACGTTACATTGATGTGTGGGGAGGTAACTACACGTTACATTGATGTTTGGGGAGGTAACTACACCCTACATTGATGTGTGGAGAGGTAACTACACCCTACATTGATGTGTGGGGAGTTAACTCCACCCTACATTGATGTGTGGGGAGTTAACTCCACCCTACATTGATGTGTGGGGAGTTAACTCCACCCTACATTGATGTGTGGGGAGTTAACTCCACCCTACATTGATGTGTGGGGAGTTAACTCCACCCTACATTGATGTGTGGGGAGTTAACTCCACCCTACATTGATGTGTGGGGAGTTAACTACACGTTACATTGATATGGGGGGAGGAAACTACACCCTACATTGATGAGTGGGGAGTTACTACACGTTACATTGATGTGTGGGGAGGTAACTACACGTTACATTGATGTATGGGGAGGTAACTACACCTGACATGGATATGTTTGGAGTTAGCTACACCCTACATTGATGTATGGAGAGGTAACTACACCTTACATTGATGTGTGGGGAGAGTTAACTACACCCTACATTGATGTGTGGGGAGTTAACTCCACCCTACATTGATGTGTGGGGAGTTAACTCCACCCTACATTGATGTGTGGGGAGTTAACTCCACCCTACATTGATGTGTGGGGAGTTAACTCCACCCTACATTGATGTGTGGGGAGTTAACTCCACCCTACATTGATGTGTGGGGAGTTAACTGCACCCTACATTGTTGTGTGGGGAGATAACTACCCCCTACATTGATGTGGGGGGAGTTAACTACGCCCTACATTGATGTGTGGGGAGATAACTACACCCTACATTGATATGGGGGGAGGTAACTACACCTTACATTGATGTATGGGGAGGTAACTACACCTTACATTGATGTGTGGGGTGGTAACTACACACTACATTGATGTGTGGGGAGGTAACTACACCTTAAATTGATGTATGGGGAGGTAACTACACGTTACATTGATGTATGGGGAGGTAACTACACCTTACATTGATGTGTGGGGATGTAACTACACGTTACATTGATGTGTGGGGAGTTAACTACACCCTACATTGTTGTGTGGGGAGATAACTACACCCTACATTGATGTGTGGAGAGGTAACTACACCCTACATTGATGTGTGGGGAGTTAACTACACGTTACATTGATGTGTAGGGAGGTAACTACACCCTACATTGATATGTGGGGTGGTAACTACACGTTACATTGATACGTTTGGAGTTAGCTACACCCTACATTGATGTATGGAGAGGTAACTACACCTTACATTGATGTGTGGGGAGAGTTAACTACACCCTACATTGATGTGTGCGGAGATAACTACACGTTACATTGATATGGGGGGAGGAAACTACACCCTACATTGATGAGTGGGGAGATAACTAAACGTTACATTGATATGGGGGGAGGTAACTACACCTTACATTGATATGGGGGGAGGTAACTACACCCTACATTGATATGGGGGGAGTTAACTACACCTTACATTGATGTGTTGGGAGGTAACTACACCCTACATTGATATGGGGGGAGTTAACTACACCCTACATTGATGTGTGGGGAGATAACTACACGTTACATTGATATGGGGGGAGGTAACTACACCCTACATTGATGAGTGGGGAGATAACTACACGTTACATTGATATGGGGGGAGGTAACTACACCCTACATTGATATGGGGGGAGTTAACTTCACCTTACATTGTGTATGGGGAGTAAACTACACCCTACATTGATGTGGGGGGGAGGGGGGGGAGTTAACTGCACCCTACATTGATGTGTGGGGAGGTAACTACACCCTACATTGATGTATGGGGAGGTAACTACACCTTACATTGATGTGTGGGGAGGTAACTACACGTTACATTGATGTGTGGGGAGGTAACTACACGTTACATTGATGTGTGGGGAGGTAACTACACCCTACATTGATGTATGGGGAGGTAACTACACCCTACATTGATGTGTGGGGAGGTAACTACACCCTACATTGATGTGTGGGGAGGTAACTACACCCTACATTGATGTGTGGGGAGGTAACTACACCCTACATTGATGTGTGGGGAGGTAACTACACCCTACATTGATGTGTGGGGAGGTAACTACACCCTACATTGATGTGTGGGGAGGTAACTACACCCTACATTGATGTGTGGGGAGGTAACTACACCCTACATTGATGTGTGGGGAGGTAACTACACCCTACATTGATGTGTGGGGAGGTAACTACACCCTACATTGATGTGTGGGGAGGTAACTACACCCTACATTGATGTGTGGGGAGGTAACTACACCCTACATTGATGTGTGGGGAGGTAACTACACCCTACATTGATGTGTGGGGAGGTAACTACACCCTACATTGATGTGTGGGGAGGTAACTACACCCTACATTGATGTGTGGGGAGGTAACTACACGTTACATTGATGTGTGGGGAGGTAACTACACCCTACATTGATGTGTGGGGAGTTAACTACACGTTGCATTGATGTGTGGGGAGGTAACTACACCTTACATTGATATGTGGGGAGGTAACTACACCCTACATTGATGTGTGGGGAAGTAACTTAGTTTGATTTGGTGGGATTTAGCAGGCAATTATTATTTAAAAGGAATACATGTAACCTAACAGTTTGATATATTTGGGTAGTACACAACAAGTTACGTATCATTAAGTGCTTTTTACAGATTAGCATCAAAGCCAAATTATACTGACTTCAATACCCTATGATCTGATATATATTCGATTAAGATGTAAGTGGGTGTGATTATAAAAATGTTTGCTTTGTAAGCAATACTTACATAAATACTTCATGCAATTAGTTTTTTAGTGATTTCTGTTAATTTGTTGCTATTTATTGACAAGGCATGAATTGAAGTTGGGAATAATCGTATTAAAGCGTATATTGTCATCTATCTCACAGACATGCTTCAACTATAGTCCCAGACAGGAACCCGCTATCTCACAGACATGCTGCAACTCTAACCGCAGACAGGAACCCGCTATCTCACAGACATGCTTCAACTCTAACAGCAGACAGGAACCTGCTATCTCACAGATATGCTTCAACTCTAACCACAGACAGGAACCCGCTATCTCACAGACATGCTTTAAATCTAACCGCAGACAGGAACCCGCTATCTCGCAGACATGCTTCAGCTCTAGTCCCAGACAGGGACCCGCTATCTCACAGACATGCTTCAACTCTAGTCCCAGACAGGGACCCGCTATCTCACAGACATGCTTCAACTCTACTCAAAGACAGGGAACCGCTATCTCACAGACATGCTTCAACTCTAACAGCAGACAGGAACCCGCTTTCTCACAGATATGCTTCAACTCTAACCACAGACAGGAACCCGCTATCTAACAGACATGCTTCAACTCTACTCCAAGACAGGGAACCGCTATCTCACAGACATGCTTCAACTCTACTCCAAGACAGGGACCCGCTATCTTCCGATAAGTCTCTCAGTATTCGAGTCGTCTGAAATCTTAATTATGATACGTGTGTACTTTAAAGCTATTTGTTTTTCAGACGTGTTTCGTAAATTATACTTTGACCGCTTTTATCGATAAATAAGGATAAGCAGGATTAACCGATATCCATGAGTGTAAGTACATATAGGTGTATTTTGAGACCGGTTTCAGTACGATACACAGGTGTATCTTAGTACGATAAACAGGTGTTTCTAAGTACGAGACACAGGTGTATTCCAGGTGGCATACACGTAGGACTAGTAGTTAGCGCCTGATAAGGCAGCTCCTGCGAATTCCTCAATATGTATTGATTAATATATATGCTAATTGTATTGACGTTATAAAATTGTATATCTATGTAATGTAAAGTGCTTTAGAGTGGCTTATGTTAGCTAGATAGGGCGCTAAATCAAATGTTGTATATTTATTTATTTATTTATTTATCTTATTTAAGTACGAAACACTGGTGTATCTTAGAACGATAAACATGTGTATCTAAGAACGAGACACAGGTGTATTTAAGTATGAAACACAGGTGTATCTTAGTATGATAAACAGATGTATGTTATTACGATACACAGGTGTATATTTTGATTGATCGAGTATTTTAAGTACGATAAACAGCTGTATCAAGGTACAATACACAAGTTTATCTTAAGTAATATGCTGGTGTATTTTTGAATTGTCAGAGTATATTGAGAACGATAAACAGCTGCATAGTTAGATTGTCTAAAGTAAGAAAAGAGATGTCTTTAGTACAAATCTAAGGGGTATATTTTGTATATTTTAAGGGATTTTGTAATAAGTACTTCTCAACTATTGGTACAACAAACACAACAAAGGTGTGCTTTAGTGCATGTAGAATACACACAACACAGACATACTTTAGTACAGGTAGAATACACACTACACAGACATACTTTAGTACAGGTAGTATACACACTACAAAGACATACTCTAGTACAGGTAGTATACACTACACAGATATACTTTCGTACAGGTAAAATACACACTACATGGATATACTCTAATACAGATAGTATACACACTACACAGACATACTCTAGTACAGTTAGTATACACACTACAAAGACATACTCTAGTACAGGTAGTATACACGCTACACAGACATACTCTAGTACAGATTGAATACACACTACACAGACATACTCAAGTACAGGTAGTATACATTTCACAGACATACTTTAGTACAAGTAATATACACACTACACATACACACTCTAGTACAGGTAGAATACACACATCACAGACATACTCTAGTACAGGTAGTATACACACTACACAGACATACCCTAGTATAGGTAGAATACACACTATATAGACATTCTCTAGTATAGGTAGAATACACACTACATAGACACACTCTAGTACAGGTAGTATACACACTACACAGACATAATCTAGTACAGGTAGTATACACACTACACAGACACACTCTAGTGCAGGTAGAATACACACTACACAGACATACTCTAGTACAGGTAGTATACACTACACCGACATACTTTCGTACAGGTAAAATACACACTACATGCATATACTCTAATACAGATAATATACACACTACACAGACATACTCTAGTACAGGTAGTATACATTACACACACATACTTTAGTACAGGTAGAATACACACAACACAGACATACTCTGGTACAGGTAGAATACACACTATATAGACATTCTCTAGTATAGGTAGTATACACACTACAAAGACATACTCTAGTACAGATAGTACACAGACAACACAGACATATCCTTGTATAAGTAGAATACACACTACATAGACATTCCCTAGTATAGGTAATATACACACTCCCCAGACACACTCTAGTTCAGGTAGAATACATACTACACAGACACACTCTTGTACAAGGTAAAATACACACTACATGCATATACTCTAATACAGATAATATACACACTACCCAGACACACTCTAGTACAGGAAGTATACACACTACATCACAGACATACTCTAGTACCGATTGAATACACACTACCCAGACACCCTCTAGTACAGGTAGTATACACACTACACAGACATACTCTAGTACAGATTGAATACACACTACACAGACATACTCAAGTACAGGTAGCATACATTTCACAGACATACTTTAGTACAGGTAATATACACACTACCCAGACACACTCTAGTACAGGTAGAATACATACTACACAGACACACTCTAGTACAGGTAGTATACACACTACACAGACACTCTTGTACAGGTAGAATACACACATCACAGACATACTCTAGTACAGGTAGTATACACACTACACAGACATACCCTAGTATAGGTAGAATACACACTATATAGACATTCTCTAGTATAGGTAGAATACACACTACACAGACATACTCTAGTACAGGTAGTATACACTACACCGACATACTTTCGTACAGGTAAAATAAACACTACATGCATATACTCTAATACAGATAATATACACACTACATAAACATACTCTAGTACAGGTAGAATACACACATCACAGACATACTTTAGTACAGGTAGTATACACACTACACAGACATACTCTAGTACAAGTAGAATACACACTACATAGACATACTCAAGTACAGGTAGAATACACACTACACAGACATACTCTAGTACAGGTTGTATACACACTACATAGACATACTTTAGTACAGGTAGTATACACGCTACACAGACATACTCTAGTACAAGTAGAATACACACTACACATACACACTCTAGTACAGGTAGAATACACACATCACTGACATACTTTAGTACAGGTAGTATACACACTACACAGACATACTCTGGTACAGGTAGAATACACACTACACAGACACACTCTAGTACAGATAGTACACACATCACTGACATACTTTAGTACAGGTAGTATACACACTACACAGACATACTCTGGTACAGGTAGAGTACACACTACACAGACACACTCTAGTACAGGTAGAATACACACTACATAGACATACTCAAGTACAGGTAGAATACACACTACACAGACACACTCTAGTACAGGTTGTATACACACTACATAGACATACTTTAGTACAGGTAATATACACACTACCCAGACACACTCTAGTACAGGTAGAATACACACTACATAGACATACTCAAGTACAGGAAGAATACACACTACACAGACACACTCTAGTACAGGTAGAATACATACTACACAGATACACTCAAGTACAGGTAGAATACACACATCACAGACATACTCTAGTACAGGTAGTATACACTACACCGACATACTTTCGTACAGGTAAAATATACACTACATGCATATACTCTAATACAGATAATATACACACTACATAGACATACTCAAGTACAGGTAGAATACAGACTACACAGACATACTCTAGTACAGGTAGTATACACAATACAAAGACATACTCTAGTACAGGTAGTATACACAATACAAAGACACACTCTAGTACAGATAGTACACACACAACACAGACATAATCTAGTACGGGTAGAATACACACTACACAGACATACTCTAGTACAGGTTGTATACACACTACATAGACATACCCTAGTATAGGTAATATACACACTACACAGACATACTCTAGTACAGATAGTACACACACTACACAAACATAATCTAGTACGGGTAGAATACACACTACACAGACATACTCTAGTACAGGTTGTATACACACTACATAGACATACCCTAGTATAGGTAATATACACACTACACAGACATACTCTAGTACAGATAGTACACACACTACACAAACATAATCTAGTACGGGTAGAATACACACTACACAGACATACTCTAGTACAGGTTGTATACACACTACATAGACATACCCTAGTATAGGTAATATACACACTACACAGACATACTCTAGTACAGATAGTACACACACTACACAGACACACTCTAGTATAGGTTGTATACACACTACATAGACATACCCTAGTATAGGTAGAATACAAACTACATAGACACACTCAAGTACAGGTAGTATACACACTACACAGACATAATCTAGTACAGGTAGTATACACACTTCATAGACATACTCTAGTACAAGTAGTATACACACTTCACAGACATACCCTAGTATAGGTAATATACACACTACACAGACACACTCTAGTACAGGTAGAATACACACTACACAGACATACTCTAGTACAGATAGTACACACACTACACAGACACACTCTAGTATAGGTTGTATACACACTACATAGACATACCCTAGTATAGGTAGAATACAAACTACATAGACACACTCAAGTACAGGTAGTATACACACTACACAGACATAATCTAGTACAGGTAGTATACACACTTCATAGACATACTCTAGTACAAGTAGTATACACACTTCACAGACATACCCTAGTATAGGTAATATACACACTACACAGACACACTCTAGTGCAGGTAGAATAGACACTACACAGACATACTCTAGTACAGATAGTACACACACTACACAGACACACTCTAGTACAGGTAGTATACACACTACACAGACACACTCTAGTACAGGTAGAATACACACTACACAGACATACTCTAGTACAGGTAGTATACACACTACACAGACATACTCTAGTACAGGTAGTATACACACTACACAGACATACTCTAGTACAGGTAGTATACACACTACACAGACATACTCTAGTACAGGTAGTATACACACTACACAGACATACTCTAGTACAGGTAGTATACACACTACACAGACATACTCTAGTACAGGTAGTATACACACTACACAGACATACTCTAGTACAGGTAGTATACACACTACACAGACATACTCTAGTACAGGTAGTATACACACTACACAGACATACTCTAGTACAGGTAGTATACACACTACACAGACATACTCTAGTACAGGTAGTATACACACTACACAGACATACTCTAGTACAGGTAGTATACACACTACACAGACATACTCTAGTACAGGTAGTATACACACTACACAGACATACTCTAGTACAGGTAGTATACACACTACACAGACATACTCTAGTACAGGTAGTATACACACTACACAGACATACTCTAGTACAGGTAGTATACACACTACACAGACATACTCTAGTACAGGTAGTATACACACTACACAGACATACTCTAGTACAGGTAGTATACACACTACACAGACATACTCTAGTACAGGTAGTATACACACTACACAGACATACTCTAGTACAGGTAGTATACACACTACACAGACATACTCTAGTACAGGTAGTATACACACTACACAGACATACTCTAGTACAGGTAGTATACACACTACACAGACATACTCTAGTACAGGTAGTATACACACTACACAGACATACTCTAGTACAGGTAGTATACACACTACACAGACATACTCTAGTACAGGTAGTATACACACTACACAGACATACTCTAGTACAGGTAGTATACACACTACACAGACATACTCTAGTACAGGTAGTATACACACTACACAGACATACTCTAGTACAGGTAGTATACACACTACACAGACATACTCTAGTACAGGTAGTATACACACTACACAGACATACTCTAGTACAGGTAGTATACACACTACACAGACATACTCTAGTACAGGTAGTATACACACTACACAGACATACTCTAGTACAGGTAGTATACACACTACACAGACATACTCTAGTACAGGTAGTATACACACTACACAGACATACTCTAGTACAGGTAGTATACACACTACACAGACATACTCTAGTACAGGTAGTATACACACTACACAGACATACTCTAGTACAGGTAGTATACACACTACACAGACATACTCTAGTACAGGTAGTATACACACTACACAGACATACTCTAGTACAGGTAGTATACACACTACACAGACATACTCTAGTACAGGTAGTATACACACTACACAGACATACTCTAGTACAGGTAGTATACACACTACACAGACATACTCTAGTACAGGTAGTATACACACTACACAGACATACTCTAGTACAGGTAGTATACACACTACACAGACATACTCTAGTACAGGTAGTATACACACTACACAGACATACTCTAGTACAGGTAGTATACACACTACACAGACATACTCTAGTACAGGTAGTATACACACTACACAGACATACTCTAGTACAGGTAGTATACACACTACACAGACATACTCTAGTACAGGTAGTATACACACTACACAGACATACTCTAGTACAGGTAGTATACACACTACACAGACATACTCTAGTACAGGTAGTATACACACTACACAGACATACTCTAGTACAGGTAGTATACACACTACACAGACATACTCTAGTACAGGTAGTATACACACTACACAGACATACTCTAGTACAGGTAGTATACACACTACACAGACATACTCTAGTACAGGTAGTATACACACTACACAGACATACTCTAGTACAGGTAGTATACACACTACACAGACATACTCTAGTACAGGTAGTATACACACTACACAGACATACTCTAGTACAGGTAGTATACACACTACACAGACATACTCTAGTACAGGTAGTATACACACTACACAGACATACTCTAGTACAGGTAGTATACACACTACACAGACATACTCTAGTACAGGTAGTATACACACTACACAGACATACTCTAGTACAGGTAGTATACACACTACACAGACATACTCTAGTACAGGTAGTATACACACTACACAGACATACTCTAGTACAGGTAGTATACACACTACACAGACATACTCTAGTACAGGTAGTATACACACTACACAGACATACTCTAGTACAGGTAGTATACACACTACACAGACATACTCTAGTACAGGTAGTATACACACTACACAGACATACTCTAGTACAGGTAGTATACACACTACACAGACATACTCTAGTACAGGTAGTATACACACTACACAGACATACTCTAGTACAGGTAGTATACACACTACACAGACATACTCTAGTACAGGTAGTATACACACTACACAGACATACTCTAGTACAGGTAGTATACACACTACACAGACATACTCTAGTACAGGTAGTATACACACTACACAGACATACTCTAGTACAGGTAGTATACACACTACACAGACATACTCTAGTACAGGTAGTATACACACTACACAGACATACTCTAGTACAGGTAGTATACACACTACACAGACATACTCTAGTACAGGTAGTATACACACTACACAGACATACTCTAGTACAGGTAGTATACACACTACACAGACATACTCTAGTACAGGTAGTATACACACTACACAGACATACTCTAGTACAGGTAGTATACACACTACACAGACATACTCTAGTACAGGTAGTATACACACTACACAGACATACTCTAGTACAGGTAGTATACACACTACACAGACATACTCTAGTACAGGTAGTATACACACTACACAGACATACTCTAGTACAGGTAGTATACACACTACACAGACATACTCTAGTACAGGTAGTATACACACTACACAGACATACTCTAGTACAGGTAGTATACACACTACACAGACATACTCTAGTACAGGTAGTATACACACTACACAGACATACTCTAGTACAGGTAGTATACACACTACACAGACATACTCTAGTACAGGTAGTATACACACTACACAGACATACTCTAGTACAGGTAGTATACACACTACACAGACATACTCTAGTACAGGTAGTATACACACTACACAGACATACTCTAGTACAGGTAGTATACACACTACACAGACATACTCTAGTACAGGTAGTATACACACTACACAGACATACTCTAGTACAGGTAGTATACACACTACACAGACATACTCTAGTACAGGTAGTATACACACTACACAGACATACTCTAGTACAGGTAGTATACACACTACACAGACATACTCTAGTACAGGTAGTATACACACTACACAGACATACTCTAGTACAGGTAGTATACACACTACATAGACACACTCTAGTACAGGTAGTAAACACACTACACAGACATACTCTAGTACAGGTAGTATACACACTACACAGACACACTCTAGTACAGCTAGTATACACACTACACAGACATACTCTAGTACAGGTAGTATACACACTACATAGACATAATCTAGTACAGGTAATATACACACTACATAGACATACTCTAGTATAGGTAGTATACACACTACACAGACATACCCTAGTACAGGTAGAATACAGACTACACAGACACAGACATACTCTAGTATAGGTAGTATACACTACACAGACATACTTTCGTACAGGTAAAATACACACTACATGGATATACTTTAATACAGATAGTATACACACTTCACAGGCATACCTTAGTACAGGTTGAATACACACTACACACACAAACTCAAGTACAGGTAGTATACATACTACACAGACATACTCTAGCACAGGTAGTATACACTACACAGACATACCCTAGTATAGGTAGAATACACACTATATAGACATACCCTAGCATAGGTAGAATACACACTACATAGACACACTCTAGTACAGGTAGTATACACACTACACAGACATACTCTAGTACAGGTAGTATAAACACTACACAGACACACTCTAGTACAGGTAGAATACACTCTACACAGACATTCCTTAGTA